>NC_084753.1:45390001-45399753 GCF_033978785.1 Entelurus aequoreus | reverse complement strand
AAAGACAATTTTAGAGAAAAAATACAACCTTAAAAATACTTTTAGGATTTTTAAACACATATACCTTTTTACCTTTTAAATTCCTTCCTCTTCTTTCCTGACAATGTAAATCAATGTTCAAGTAATTTTTTTTTTTTATTGTAAAGAATAATAAATACATTTTAACTTAATTCTTCATTTTAGCTTCTGTTTTTTCGACGAAGAATATTTGTGAAATATTTCTTCAAATTTATTGTGATTAAAATTCAAAAAAATAATTCTGGCAAATCTACAAAATCTGTAGAATCAAATTTAAATCTTATTTTAAAGTCTTTTGAATTTCTTTTAATATTTTTGTTCCGGAAAATCTAGAAGAAATAATGATTTGTCTTTGTTAGAAATATAGATTGGTCCAATCTTAATCAGGAAAAATTATTAATGATGTTCCATAAATTCTTTTTTTAATTTTTTCTAAAAGATTCGAATTAGCTAGTTTTTCTCTTCTTTTTTTCGGTTGAATTTTGAATTTTAAAGAGTCGAAATTGAAGATAAACTATGTTTCAAAATTGAATTGTCTTTTTTTTCGTGTTTTCTCCTCTTTTAAACCGTCCAATTAAGTGTAAATATCATTAATTATTAATAATAACATAGAGTTAAAGGTGAATTGAGCAAATTGGCTATTTCTGGCAATTTATTTAAGTGTGTATCAAACTGGTAGCCCTTCGCATTAATCACTACCCAAGAAGTAGCTCTTGGTTTCAAAAAGGTTGGTGACCCCTGTGGTAGACCAATGCAAAAAAAACCTGTTTTTCACATTCCAAAAATTCCTACATTGCACCGAAATTCAATTCTTTTTTCATTTCTGCTTCAGCTTATTTCCAGCAAATGCATTGAGAATCATATCAGTTGATTCTGAGGAGCTGTTCAGATTCATTGTGCAAAGTTGTAGACTTGAAAAATGTAGGAACATTGGTAAAGTATCTAAGGAGATAATTATCTAACAAATCTGACCTATTAACATTTATGCATATGTTTTTATTTGACTTCTATCAGAAAAACACGACTCACCCAGATTCCGTCATCATTATCACAAAATCACATTCCGAGGCCATTTGTAGAAAATATGCTAATGCAATGTCAAACGTGCTTTCATTTTTCCCAAGATGGACCTGAAACCTTCAATCATTGTCAGATACCGCTGGATGATGCAATACCAAACTGAATTTCAGTCTTCTAGTTGGCAGAAATGTAATGATTGTGAAGAAGAAAATGTTTCCCAGTGATGTGCAGACTGTAGCAAGTCATTCAGGTTGCTCATTACAAGGATAACAACACACCAGATAATCATTTTCTTAGTTCAAATGTTTACTTGCTTAATATAATACCACGTAATCTCATTTATATTTTTAAAAATAAAACTATAAACCCTTTGTGGTCCTACTTGTATTTGTATTATTAGAAGTCAATGCCCATATTCTGCTCCAGGAAGCTGTTTGTAAAAGTCCTCCTTATTCTTGAAAAGTCCCTTAGCTTATTTGTGATAATGTTTTGCACAAAATTCCTTCCCACTAAAGTTGAGCTTGGTTGTAGAAAGAAAGTGGCAACAAGCCGTCTCTTCAGGGTAATGACGAGAAAGTGCACCCCTCTCTCAGGGATGCATCTGTATTTTATGGTTCAATTAGTAAAGGCAATGTGACTCTGGTTGAAATACCAAACCTCAGCACAGAGAGGGACACTTGCTTGCGTAATCAATCAAACTTTATTTCTAAAGCTATGTTCATACATCAAAGAAATGCAGCTTCACAGACTTAAAAACAAAGCCTGAATGATACACACAGATCAATGCATGGCTGAGTACAGAGGAGCCAGGTGAAGAAACACTATCACTAATCAGTGAGGGGAAACCATCAAGTGGATTAGGCACTAAAACATAGAGACTCGTGGTAAACTTGCAGCAGAATCATCTCAGCGTTTTGCTCGCTTTTTGATCACCATGTATGCAAATTCAGCAATTTGTACTTAACGTTAAAAACGATTGGATTCATACAGAAAATACACAACCTGCGATATTTTAAGCAATACATTGGTGCCTTTGGAATGTATCGGCCTCGGCTCCAATCATAATACAGGTTGCTCATTAAGATATCGAGAGAAGAAGAACACGTACATAATATTCATTATCATCACATTCATTTACTTTTATAGAAATAAAAACCAATTGCAGTACAATACATGATTCCTCATGAAAACAAAGTATGATCACCTTTGATTTGGTCTGAAAGTCTAGTTTGTGCTTTTCTCCTCCAAACATTTTGCTGGCTATTGTGGCCAAACTGATCCATCGGTGTCATCCGACCTCACACGGACAAAGAGAAGACCTTCTGGGGGAAAGTTCTGTGGTCACATGAAGCAAAATGGAGCTGTTTGGCCACAATAGCCAGCAATATGTTTGAAGGAGAAAAGGTGAGGCCTTTAATCCCAGGAACACCAGGCCTACCGTCAAGCATGGTGGTGGTATTATTATGCTCTGGGCCTGTTTTGCTGCCAATGGAACTGCTGCTTTAAATGAGACAATGAAAAAGGAGGATGAGCTCCAAATTGTTCAGGACAAGCTAAAATCATCAGCCCGGAGGTTGGGCGCAGTTGGGTGTTCCAACAGGACAATGACGTCAAAAGTGGTAAAGGAATGGCTAAATCAGGCTAGAATGAAGGTTTTAGAATGACTTAAAGGTGTAGACAATGCTGAAGAAACAAGTCCATGTCAGAAAAGCAACACATTTAGCTGAACTGCAGCAATTTAGTGGTCAAGCAGAAGCTTGTGGATGGCTACCAAAAGTGTCTTATTGCAGGTCAACTTGCCAAGGAAGCAAATATTAACATTGCTGTATGTATACTTTTGATTAGTCACATTTTCAGTAGACACATAATACATTCATCAAAGAAGCAAACTTCATGAATGTTTTTAGTGAGCAACAAGTATGTGCTCCAATCACTACATCACAACAAGTATGTGCTCCAATCACTACATCACAACAACAACAAGTATGTGCTCCAATCACTACATCACAACAACAACAAGTATGTGCTCCAATCACTACATCACAACAACAACAAGTATGTGCTCCAATCACTACATCACAACAACAACAAGTATGTGCTCCAATCACTACATCACAACAACAACAAGTATGTGCTCCAATCACTACATCACAACAACAACAAGTATGTGCTCCAATCACTACATCACAACAACAACAAGTATGTGCTCCAATCACCACATCACAACAACAACAAGTATGTGCTCCAATCACTACATCACAACAAGTATGTGCTCCAATCACTACATCACAACAACAACAAGTATGTGCTCCAATCACTACATCACAACAACAACAAGTATGTGCTCCAATCACTACATCACAACAACAACAAGTATGTGCTCCAATCACTACATCACAACAAGTATGTGCTCCAATCACTACATCACAACAAGTATGTGCTCCAATCACTACATCACAACAACAACAAGTATGTGCTCCAATCACTACATCACAACAACAACAAGTATGTGCTCCAATCACTACATCACAACAACAAGTATGTGCTCCAATCACTACATCACAACAACAACAAGTATGTGCTCCAATCACCACATCACAACAACAACAAGTATGTGCTCCAATCACTACATCACAACAACAAGTATGTGCTCCAATCACTACATCACAACAACAACAAGTATGTGCTCCAATCACTACATCACAACAACAAATATGTGCTCCAATCACTACATCACAACAAAATAAGAAATGATTGTAAAGTCAAGACAGCCACGACATGATGTTCTTTACATGTGTACGTACACTTTTGACCACCACTGTATATATATGAATATATATACATATATATGGTGTAGATATGCATGTGTGTGTTCAGCATATACATTGTGTAGATATGCATGTGTGTGATATACATTGTGTAGATATGCATGTGTGTGTTCAGCAGAAAGTGTTGTCTCCAGGCTGACATCAGATAAAAGGTGATAGTAATGCACTGCCAGGAGAATAATGGGACTCATTTACCCGGCAGATGACCGATAACTACAAACAACCTTTGTGGGGGCGGGGAGGATGCGGCACTATCAAAGGCACTTTTAATTAAGATGGGTGACTTCCAGTCCTATATTACATCCCCAAGTATCACCACCTTTATTTCAGCTATTTATTGCACATTGACAAGCTTTTTAGATGTGGTTCTTTCTTGCATATATTTACATAAATATATAAATATAAACATTTAGATGACATGCTACTTTGTTCATGTTATGCCAATAAATGACTATAATTAGGGGTGTCGAAAAAAAAAGTTTTCATATTGAAAGCGATTATTTGTAACGATTCTTAAGCCATTAAAAAAATAAAACAATAACAAACATATATATATATATATTTTTTTTTTTTTGTAATTTATTTATTTTATTTTATTTTTCAATCTGTCCTATCCAACCACTCAGACAGATCATATAGTAGATGTAGATGATCTATATCTGCTCTACACATTTACTTTAGTAAATATAGTAGATGTAGATGATCTATATCTGCTCTACACATTTACTTTAGTAAATATAGTAGATGTAGATGATCTATATCTGCTCTACACATTTACTTTAGCAAATATAGTAGATGTAGATGATCTATATCTGCTCTACACATTTACTTTAGTAAATATAGTAGATGTAGATGATCTATATCTGCTCTACACATTTACTTTAGTAAATATAGTAGATGTAAATGATCTATATCTGCTCTACACATTTACTTTAGTAAATATAGTAGATGTAGATGATCTATATCTGCTCTACACATTTACTTTAGCAAATATAGTAGATGTAGATGATCTATATCTGCTCTACACATTTACTTTAGTAAATATAGTAGATGTAGATGATCTATATCTGCTCTACACATTTACTTTAGCAAATATAGTAGATGTAGATGATCTATATCTGCTCTACACATTTACTTTAGTAAATATAGTAGATGTAGATGATCTATATCTGCTCTACACATTTACTTTAGCAAATATAGTAGATGTAGATGATCTATATCTGCTCTACACATTTACTTTAGTAAATATAGTAGATGTAGATGATCTATATCTGCTCTACACATTTACTTTAGTAAATATAGTAGATGTAGATGATCTATATCTGCTCTACACATTTACTTTAGTAAATATAGTAGATGTAGATGATCTATATCTGCTCTACACATTTACTTTAGTAAATATAGTAGATGTAGATGATCTATATCTGCTCTACACATTTACTTTAGCAAACATAAGTGTTGGATACTCTTGTTTCCTTATTTGTATTTGAATTGATTAAACGTTTGGCTAGGATTTTATTAAACAAAATAAGTTTTCTTTTGATTAATATAGAAGTTGATCAGGTTAAATGTGTTTGGAGGAACAGTTAATCCTAGAACTGGCATCCAATGTTATTAAAACAAAAAGGAGAATCGTTCTGAATTGAGAATCAATTGTGAATGGAATGGAATTGACCAATTGATTCAGAGTCCTCGTAAAAGTGTATTTTTGTTTTTCTTTTGAGGATGGTCAAAGCAATGAAGCCAGACTCCGGTAGACCAGAAGCCAACTGGATGGCTGAATGGATGCAGATTGACCTTTTGTAACCTCCCCCCCTTTCTCTCTTTTTGACAGTGATGGACGACAGAGAGACCAGCAGATCCCAGATCAGCTTTCTTTGTGAGTGCACAACATGAAGGAGGAACTTCCAGCAGGACCTTGCACCAAAAGCACATGCACTAAAGTGTGAAGACACCTTACCTCCTCTGTGGACCCTCAGGAGGAAGCACAGATGTGATCGGCCTAAAGACTGTTAGCTGCAACGACTGTTCTTCTCTATTTGTCCTTCGTCTTTTACAAGCCTATTTTTCTACCACGTTTGTCTGAGTAGACCTCAAACACCATGCACATAGTGACTGGACGTTAGTCCAACCAGATTGAGTTCCAATCCAACATTTTTGGGATTAACCTATTTTTTTGCAATTATGGATCTCCTGAGTTTTTGTATGAAACTGCAGATGTTCCTCAGCACATGTATGGGACTGGACTTTTTAGGCACGCCAGGTCAGTGGGCTCGCTACCTCCGTTGGGATGCTAGCACCCGTGGCGATCTCAGCTTCCAGTTCAAGACCGAGTTCTCCGAAGCACTGCTGCTCTACTTGGATGACGGCGGCTATTGTGACTTTCTGCAGTTGTCCGTGGTCCAGGGTCGACTCCAGCTGCGTTTCAGCATAGACTGTGCAGAAACCACACTTGTGTCCGACAGAAGGGTGGACGACAACAACTGGCACTTTGCAACTCTGAGCAGGTATAACTTGCGCACGGTTCTGGCACTGGACGGACAGGCCAAAGCAGACGAGGTGCGTCCTCAGCGGCAGTTTATGAAAATTGTCAGCGACCTGTTCCTGGGCGGAGTTCCTCAGGATATCCGAAGCGGCGCACTCACACTGCCCACGGTGCGGAACATGCAGCCCTTCAAGGGCACAATCACAGACCTGAAATATGGCAAGTCCCAACCCCAGTTCCTAGGAAGTCTGAAAGTGTCCCTGGAGTCTGAGGGGTGGTGCACCGTCAACCCGTGTGAGAATGGCGGCACGTGCGCAGTGGTGGACGGACAAGTGGTCTGTGATTGCTCTCTAACAGAATACAAAGGACGGTTCTGCACTGAAGGTAAACATCTTCTTTGAATATTTTCAACTTGACAATGTGGTGGACCTCAAAGTCAAATCACCACACATTAGAATTGGTATCCATTACAATAATGCTTTATAAAATCCTGCTTACAAGTCTTGAGACAACAGGCTAGATCACATCCAGGAGTTGAAACCGGAAGGAAATATAGGTTAGTGTCACAGTCTGGTTATGTTTTCCATGTGACATGGTCAACACCCGGTCCTGCATCAAGACCCCTGGTCCTTGTGTCTACTCCAACTATCTCCACTCATGTCTTGTCCAGGTCTACCTTATAGTCCCTTTAGTCTGTGTATGTAGTTCCCTTTACCTTTGGCTGCTCATTCTGTCACGGCTCACATGCAGCAATTTGAGGTGACAGCAGAGTTCCGTTCGGCAGAAGTTCCACAACGCCCAAACATCTCATAAAAACCATAATAACTGTTTGAAGCAAGGGTCCCCAAACTACGGATCCGGCCCGCCAGCATCCATAATCTGGCTCGCGGGAAGTCCCAAATTAATTTGAAATGATTTATTTTTCATTTAAACGGGGATAGCAGATCCATTCTATGTGTCATACTTGATCATTTCGCGATATTGACATATTTTTGCTGAAAGGATTTAGTAGAGAACATCGACGATAAAGTTTTGGTCGCTCATAAAAAAGCCTTGCCTGTACTGAAAGTAGCGTGACGTCACAGGTTGGAAGTAGCGTGACGTCACAGGTTGAAAGTAGCGTGACGTCACAGGTTGAAAGTAGCGTGACGTCACAGGTTGAAAGTAGCGTGACGTCACAGGTTGGAAGTAGCGTGACGTCACAGGTTGAAAGTAGCGTGACGTCACAGGTTGAAAGTAGCGTGACGTCACAGGTTGAAAGTAGCGTGACGTCACAGGTTGAAAGTAGCGTGACGTCACAGGTTGGAAGTAGCGTGACGTCACAGGTTGAAAGTAGCGTGACGTCACAGGTTGAAAGTAGTGTGACGTCACAGGTTGAAAGTAGCGTGACGTCACAGCTTGAAAGTAGCGTGACGTCACAGGTTGAAAGTAGCGTGACGACACAGGTTGAAAGTAGCGTGACGTCACAGCTTGGAAGTAGCGTGACGTCACAGGTTGAAAGTAGCGTGACGTCACAGGTTGAAAGTAGCGTGACGTCACAGGTTGAAAGTAGCGTGACGTCACAGGTTGGAAGTAGCGTGACGTCACAGGTTGAAAGTAGCGTGACGTCACAGGTTGAAAGTAGTGTGACGTCACAGGTTGAAAGTAGCGTGACGTCACAGCTTGAAAGTAGCGTGACGTCACAGGTTGAAAGTAGCGTGACGACACAGGTTGAAAGTAGCGTGACGTCACAGCTTGGAAGTAGCGTGACGTCACAGGTTGAAAGTAGCGTGACGTCACAGGTTGAAAGTAGCGTGACGTCACAGGTTGAAAGTAGCGTGACGTCACAGCTTGAAAGTAGCGTGACGTCACAGGTTGAAAGTAGCGTGACGTCACAGGTTGAAAGTAGCGTGACGTCACAGCTTGGAAGTAGCGTGACGTCACAGCTTGAAAGTAGCGTGACGTCACAGGTTGAAAGTAGCGTGACGTCACAGGTTGAAAGTAGCGTGACGTCACAGCTTGAAAGTAGCGTGACGTCACAGGTTGAAAGTAGCGTGACGACACAGGTTGAAAGTAGCGTGACGTCACAGCTTGGAAGTAGCGTGACGTCACAGGTTGAAAGTAGCGTGACGTCACAGGTTGAAAGTAGCGTGACGTCACAGGTTGAAAGTAGCGTGACGTCACAGCTTGAAAGTAGCGTGACGTCACAGGTTGAAAGGCTCCTCACATTTCCCCATTGTTTACACCAGCAGCGAGAGAGATTCGCACAGAGAAAACGACGATTACCCCATTAATTTGAGCGAGGATGAAAGATTTGTGGATGAGGAACGTGAGAGTGAAGGACTAGAGTGCAGTGCAGGACGTATCTTTTTTCGCTCTGACCGTAACTTAGGTACAAGCTGGCTCATTGGATTCCACACTCTCTCCTTTTTCTATTGTGGATCACGGATTTGTATTTGAAAGCACCTGGGATACTATATCCTCTTGAAAATGACAGTCCACAACGCCAAATGGACATTCACAGTGACTTTTATCTCCACGACAATACATCGGCGAAGCTCTTTAGCTACAGAGCTAACGTGATAGCATCGTGCTTAAATGCAGATAGAAACAAAAGAAATAAACCCCTGACTGGAAGGATAGACAGAAGATCAACAATACTATTAAACCATGGACATGTAACTACACGGTTAATGCTTGCCAGCCTGGCAAAGCTTAACAATGCTGTTGCTAAAGACGCCATTGAAGCTAACTTAGCTACTGGACCTCGTCAAAGCTATGATAAAAATATTAGCGCTCCACCTACGCCAGCCCTCATCTGCTCATCAACACCCGTGCTCACCTGCGTTCTAGTGATCGACGGAGCGACGAAGGACTTCACCCGATCATAGATGCGGTCGGCGGCTAGCATCGGATAGCGCGTCTGCTATCCAAGTCAAAGTCCTCCTGGTTGTGTTGCTGCAGCCAGCCGCTAATACACCGATCCCACCTACAGCTTTCTTCTTTGCAGTCTTCATTGTTCATTAAACAAATTGCAAAAGATTCACCAACACAGATGTCCAGAATACTGTGGAATTATGAGATGAAAACAGAGCTTTTTTGTATTGGCTACAATGTGTCCCAATACTTCCGTTTCAACCATTGACGTCACGCGCATACGTCATCATACATACGTCATCATACATACGTCATCATACATACGTCATCATACATACGTCATCATACATACGTCATCATACATACGTCATCGTACATACGTCATCATACATACGTCATCATACATACGTCATCATACATACGTCATCATACATACGTCATCATACATACGTCATCATACATACGTCATCATACATACGTCATCATACATACGTCATCATACATACGTCATCGTACATACGTCATCATACATACGTCATCATACA
>NC_084753.1:45362501-45387501 GCF_033978785.1 Entelurus aequoreus | reverse complement strand
CGACACCCACACCGCATTTTGGTAGTCTCCTCCTCCTTGCGGGTGACATGGAGGTCATTCTAGGTCCATCCTGTCCAGGGTGCACAAGACGATTCGCTGTGACGTCACACCCGTGGACTGAGGGAGTCTGTCCTTTCCACAAGGAATGCAGCAGCCTGACCCCAACTCAGCAAAAGAGTCCTCAAGTTTGCCGTTGTTGTCGCGAACCATCACTTTAGTCGTCCAAAACCACCGTTTTTTTTGTCTTCACCACCAACTAGGAGTTCAATGGACGAGCTGGTCCGCCTCCCGCCGGGCAGAATGTGAGGAATACCGCAGGCGAACAAGACAAGACAGCCCAGCAGCGACTGGGATGTTCGCTTTAGTTCTGAGAATTCTGCTTTCCAGGATGTTAAATGCTGCGTGCTGTTGCAGGCTGAAGGTTCAATTTGATATCTTGCCTGGCTGGCAGTCAGTGATTGACGGCCATGTCTGCATTTGTTGTAACATCTCCAAGCTAATCTCCATAGCACACATTCTAACCACATGGCTCCTGCAGCCACTGATAAGGATGTCTCTAGAGAAAATGGAGCTCCGCAGACCCCCTTTCATCAGCCAATAACAAGATGGCAGGCATTCTTTTGTGCCGGGAATTGCATCTGAGCGGTGCAGCGCTCCACGGGCTCTTTTCCGGGTGCTCCCTCCTCCCCAAACATGCCTAATAATGGAGGCTGTAAATTGTCTATAAGTGGCTGTAGTCCGCCACAGACTGGCACAGGGAACACACTCGGTCGGGGTTGACCAGCACAGAGGTGGAAATGTGAATGAAAGAAGCAAGCGTTCTAAAGCACGCACACCAAAAGTGGTCAATATTAAGCCGATTAAGCCCATCGCGAATAAGATGAGCTGCAGTGCTCTTTAATCAAGGATGAATTCATGAAGGAACAGGAAATGAGTGCAAGTGCTAAGCTGGATAAGTCAAATGGATGATGGAAGAGAACGCCAGCGATAAAACTCCTGATGAAGTTATTTACAGTAACAAGACATTTAACAGCACAATGGAGTGGTGGTTAGCACACTTGCCTCAAAGTCACTGACAGTATTTTATACCTTTACTCACTCTAGCTTTTATTAGCATTTGTTAATAGTTTTCTTTGTTTTTATAACCTGTGCATTTGTGTTAATTATCCGTGTAAATACTCAATTAAAACTCTCAACTTTCTCTACCCCTTATCCTCATTAAAGTCACGGGCTGAGCTGGAGCCTATCCCAGCTGACAGACAAGAGGGTACACCTTTGACTGGTCGCCAGCCAATCACAAACAGCCATTCACACATTTACACCTATACGAATTTACATGGAGGGCAGCACGGTGGCACAGGGGTTAGTGTGTCTGCCTCACAATACGAAGGTCTTGGATTCGATCCTGCGCTCGGGATCTTTCTGCGTGGAGTTTGCATGTTCTCCCCGTGACTGCGGGGGTTCTACTTCCTCCCACCTCCAAAGACATGCACCTGGGGATAGGCCCCTCCCACCTCCAAAGACATGCACCTGGGGATAGGCCCCTCCCACCTCCAAAGACATGCACCTGGGGATAGGCCCCTCCCACCTCCAAAGACATGCACCTGAGGATAGGTTGATTGGCAACACTAAATTGGTGCGTGAATGTTGTCTATCTGTGTTGGCCCTGTGATGAGGTGGCAACTTGTCCAGGGTGTACCCCTCCTTCCGCCCGAATGCAGCTGAGATAGGCTCCAGCACCCCCCGCGACCCTGAAAGGGACAAGCGGTAAAAAATGGATGGATGGATGGAATTGACATGGAGTCTCCTGTTAGCTTCTTGTGCATCTTTTAGGGATGTGAGTGGAAGCCAGAGTACAAACACAGAGGCTATATCATCCCTACAAGCCCGTTTCGCAGATTTCTCTGCTCGCCAGGGGATTTTATTTATTTAGAATAAATAAAAGAGGGAAACCTGCGAAACAGGCTTGCAAGGATGATATAGCCTCTGTGTTTTCCTGACCTAACATATATTCCCGGTATTGAGCACTGTATAACTGATAAACCATAGAAAAGTTGAAGTAAAGTAAAGTAGCGATGCTTGTCACACACACACTAGGTGTGGTGACATTTGTCCTCTGCATTTGACCCATCCCTTTGTTCACCCCCTGGGAGGTGAGGGGAGCAGTGGGCAGCAGCGGTGTCGCGCCCGGGAATCATTTTTGGTGATTTAGACTTAGACTTAGACTTCCTTTTTATTGTCATTCAAATTTGAACTTTACAGTACAGATAAGAACAACATTTGGTTACATAAACTCATGGTAGTGCAGGATAAAAAAGCAATAAGGTGCATATATAAATAAATAAATATATAGAAATAAATAAATAGGTTACTGTACAGATAAATATATTGCACTTTTTCACATGCATCCACATTTATGGATGTATGTTATATTGTCTTTTTTTATTCCAGCGAGTTAATCCATTTTGGGGGGAGTTGAGGGGATAATTATGATGCGTTCAAGAGTCTTACGGCCTGAGGGAAGAAGCTGTTACACAACCTGGAGGTTCTGCTTGGATTTAACCCCCAACTCCAAGCCTTCATGCTGACTGCCAAGCACTATATATATATATATATATATATATATATATATATATATATATATATATATATATATATATATATATATATATATATATATATATATATATATATATATATATATATATATATATATATATATATATATATATATATATATATATATATATATATATATATATATATATATATATATATACACATGTGTATTTTAATGTATACACACAAACATCCTTTTCATAAGATTTGCATGAAGAGGTGCATGTAAATTGTCAATGAATAAAAATATAATTTTAATCACAAATATTTCAGATGTTCCCAGATTTGCACAGCATTGGTGCTTGTTTTACAATCAAATTCTACTTAGGGCCCCAATTAGGTTGAGGTTTACCCGAAGAGCTTTGCGCAAATCTGCCATTTTTAACCAGTTGTAGTCCAAAGTTGTAATAAATAAGTTACTTTCTTTTTTGTATCTTCTTATTGTGGGGCAGACTGGCTCTTACATGCACATGTATGCTAAAGTAATCTGCTCTCGAAAAAAAAAAAGGTACTGTATAGTTGTAAAATATATCCGCCAGTAGACTCAATCATGAATAATAGGGCCGTGAATCTTTGGGAACCTCACAAATTCCATTTGATTCAGAATTGATGCTCCATTCAAAACAATTCTCGATTCTAAATTAATCCTTTTTTTTAATAACATTGGGTGCTAGTTTTATAATTAACTACACTCCACCATAAAGTAGATAAACAGCTCTGATGATCTTTAATATTCTTTAGGAGAAAACTTTGTTTAGTTTAATAAAATTCTAGCCAAACATTTAATAAAGTCAAATACAAATAAGGCAACAACAGAAGTATCCAACACTGAATGTGTACAGTAGATATAGATCATCTACATCAATTATGTCATCTGTCTGAGTGGCTGGAGTAGCTGGTGGCGTCAGACCCACTGGAGTAGCTGGTGGCGTCAGACCCACTGGAGTAGCTGGTGGCGTCAGACCCACTGGAGTAGCTGGTGGCGTCAGACCCACTGGAGTAGCTGGTGGCGTCAGACCCACTGGAGTAGTTGGTGTTGCTGCGTACCCACTGGAGTAGTTGGTGTTGCTGCGTACCCACTGGAGTAGTTGGTGTTGCTGCGTACCCACTGGAGTAGTTGGTGTTGCTGCGTACCCACTGGAGTAGTTGGTGTTGCTGCGTACCCACTGGAGTAGTTGGTGTTGCTGCGTACCCACTGGAGTAGTTGGTGTTGCTGCGTACCCACTGGAGTAGTTGGTGTTGCTGCGTACCCACTGGAGTAGTTGGTGTTGCTGCGTACCCACTGGAGTAGCTGGTGGCGTCAGACCCACTGGAGTAGCTGGTGGCGTCAGACCCACTGGAGTAGTTGGTGTTGCTGCGTACCCACTGGAGTAGCTGGTGGCGTCAGACCCACTGGAGTAGTTGGTGTTGCTGCGTACCCACTGGAGTAGCTGGTGTTCCTGCGTACCCACTGGAGTAGCTTTTTGGCGTCAGATCCACTGGAGTAGTTGGTGTTGCTGCGGACCCACTGGAGTAGCCGGTGGCGTCTGCGGACCCACTAGAGTAGCCGGTGGCGTCCGCGGACCCACTAGAGTAGCCGGTGGCGTCTGCGGACCCACTAGAGTAGCCGGAGGTGTCTGCGGAACCACTGGTGTAGCTGGTGGCGTCTGCGGACCCACTAGAGTAGCTGGTGGCATCTGCGGACCCACTAGAGTAGCCGGTGGCATCAGCGGACCCACTAGAGTAGCCGGAGGTGTCTGCGGAACCATTGGTGTAGCTGGTGGCGTCAGACCTACTGGAGTAACCGGCGGAGTCTGCGGACCGACTAGAGTAGACAGCGTCTGCGGACCCACTAAAATAGCTGGTGGCGTCAGACCCACTAAAGTGACCGGTGGTATCTGTGGACCCACTAGAGTAGCTGGTAGCGTCAGAACCACTGGAGTAGCCGGTGGCATCTGCGGACCCACTGGAGTAGCTAACAAAATATAAGACATTACCCCTCAGGTCATGACAATAATGACCCCTTTAATTGTGTTGTTTTGGGTCACTGTCATGCTGGGAATCACATCCACGACCCTCATTACTCTGGCTAAACCCAGGAGGTTCACATTCCAAAAAGATTATAAGCTAATTCATGTCTTTTAGTCCAATATTATAGAGCATTTGACTTCGCAGTCCTGCTGACCCCCATGGACTGATCAGGTGCCCATGAGGCACACATGAGTCATGTCCCTTCAGCAAGAAGGTTGGGGATCATTTGAAAATGGAACATATGAGTGATAAGTCTTAACCCTCACTTAGTTCTGTATGCAAGGACTCACCTCATGGGGTAATGAGATCTCTGGAAAAAAGTGAGGACCTCTGTGGTTGCCCGCGAGGTTTTATTTTCTTCATATTGAGTCTGTGTGGCATTAAAGGCCTACTGAAATGACATTTTCTTATTTAAACGGGGATAGCAGATCCATTCTATGTGTCATACTTGATCATTTGGCCATATTGACATATTTTTGCTGAAAGGATTTAGTAGAGAACATCGACGATAAAGTTAGCAACTTTTGCTCGCTAATAAAAAAGCCTTGCCTGTAGCGAAAGTAGCGTGACGTCACAGCTTGAAAGTAGCGTGACGTCACAGCTTGAAAGTAGCGTGACGTCACAGGTTGAAAGTAGCGTGACGTCACAGGTTGAAAGTAGCGTGACGTCACAGCTTGAAAGTAGCGTGACGTCACAGCTTGAAAGTAGCGTGACGTCACAGCTTGAAAGTAGCGTGACGTCACAGGTTGGAAGTAGCGTGACGTCACAGGTTGAAAGTAGTGTGACGTCACAGGTTGAAAGTAGCGTGACGTCACAGCTTGAAAGTAGCGTGACGTCACAGGTTGAAAGTAGCGTGACGTCACAGGTTGAAAGTAGCGTGACGTCACAGCTTGAAAGTAGCGTGACGTCACAGGTTGAAAGTAGCGTGACGTCACAGCTTGAAAGTAGCGTGACGTCACAGGTTGAAAGTAGCGTGACGTCACAGGTTGAAAGTAGCGTGACGTCACAGCTTGAAAGTAGCGTGACGTCACAGGTTGAAAGTAGCGTGACGTCACAGGTTGAAAGTAGCGTGACGTCACAGCTTGAAAGTAGCGTGACGTCACAGCTTGAAAGTAGCGTGACGTCACAGCTTGAAAGTAGCGTGACGTCACAGGTTGGAAGTAGCGTGACGTCACAGGTTGAAAGTAGTGTGACGTCACAGGTTGAAAGTAGCGTGACGTCACAGCTTGAAAGTAGCGTGACGTCACAGGTTGAAAGTAGCGTGACGTCACAGGTTGAAAGTAGCGTGACGTCACAGCTTGAAAGTAGCGTGACGTCACAGGTTGAAAGTAGCGTGACGTCACAGCTTGAAAGTAGCGTGACGTCACAGGTTGAAAGTAGCGTGACGTCACAGGTTGAAAGTAGCGTGACGTCACAGCTTGAAAGTAGCGTGACGTCACAGGTTGAAAGTAGCGTGACGTCACAGGTTGAAAGTAGCGTGACGTCACAGGTTGAAAGTAGCGTGACGTCACAGGTTGAAAGTAGCGTGACGTCACAGCTTGAAAGTAGCGTGACGTCGCAGGTTGAAAGTAGCGTGACGTCACAGGTTGAAAGTAGCGTGACGTCACAGGTTGAAAGTAGTGTGACGTCGCAGGTTGAAAGTAGCGTGACGTCACAGGTTGAAAGTAGCGTGACGTCACAGCTTGAAAGTAGCGTGACGTCACAGGTTGAAAGTAGCGTGACGTCACAGGTTGAAAGTAGCGTGACGTCACAGGTTGAAAGTAGCGTGACGTCACAGCTTGAAAGTAGCGTGACGTCACAGGTTGAAAGTAGCGTGACGTCGCAGGTTGAAAGTAGCGTGACGTCACAGGTTGAAAGTAGCGTGACGTCACAGCTTGAAAGTAGCGTGACGTCACAGGTTGAAAGTAGCGTGACGTCACATGTTGAAAGTAGCGTGACGTCACAGGTTGAAAGTAGCGTGACGTCACAGGTTGAAAGTAGCGTGACGTCACAGGTTGAAAGTAGCGTGACGTCACAGGTTGAAAGTAGCGTGACGTCACAGGTTGAAAGTAGCGTGACGTCACAGGTTGAAAGTAGCGTGACGTCACAGCTTGAAAGTAGCGTGACGTCACAGGTTGAAAGTAGCGTGACGTCACAGCTTGAAAGTAGCGTGACGTCACAGCTTGAAAGTAGCGTGACGTCACAGGTTGAAAGTAGCGTGACGTCACAGGTTGAAAGTAGCGTGACGTCACAGGTTGAAAGTAGCGTGACGTCACAGGTTGAAAGTAGCGTGACGTCACAGCTTGAAAGTAGCGTGACGTCACAGCTTGAAAGTAGCGTGACGTCACAGGTTGAAAGTAGCGTGACGTCACAGGTTGAAAGTAGCGTGACGTCACAGGTTGAAAGTAGCGTGACGTCACAGGTTGAAAGTAGCGTGACGTCACAGGTTGAAAGTAGCGTGACGTCACAGGCTGAAAGTAGCGTGACGTCACAGGTTGAAAGTAGCGTGACGTCACAGGTTGAAAGGCTCCTCACATCTGCACATTGTTTACACCAGCAGCGAGAGCGATTCGGACAGAGAAAGCGACGATTACCCCATTAATTTGAGCGCGGATGAACGATTCGTGGATGAGGAACGTGAGAGTGAAGGACTAGAGTGCAGTGCAGGACGTATCTTTTTTCGCTCTGAGCGTAACTTAGGTACAAGCTGGCTCATTGGATTCCACACTCTCTCCTTTTTCTATTGTGGATCACGGATTTGTATTTGAAAGCACCTGGGATACTATATCCTCTTGAAAATGAGAGTCCACAACGCCAAATGGACATTCACAGTGACTTTTATCTCCACGACAATACATCGACGAAGCACTTTAGCTACGGAGCTAACGTGATAGCATCGTGCTTAAATGCAGATAGAAACAAAAGAAAGAAGCCCCTGACTGGAAGGATAGAGAGAAGATCAACAATACTATTATTACTTCTACTATCAGGAGACACCGAACCAAACACTGGACATGTAACTACACGGTTAATGCTGTGCCGCCTGTCGAAGCCGAGCAATGCTGTTGCTAACGACGCCATTGAAGCTAACTTAGCTACAGGACCTTGTCAGAGCTATGACAAAAACATTAGCGCTCCACCTACACCAGCCCTCATCTGCTCATCAACACCCGTGCTCACCTGCGTTCCAGCGATCGACGGCGCGACGAGGGACTTCACCCGATCATAGATGCGGTCGGCGGCTAGCGTCGGATAGCGCGTCTGCTATCCAAGTCAAAGTCCTCCTGGTTGTGTTGCTGCAGCCAGCCGCTAATACACCGATCCCACCTACAGCTTTCTTCTTTGCAGTCTTCATTGTTCATTAAACAAATTGCAAAAGATTCACCAACACAGATGTCCACAATACTGTGGAATTATGAGATGAAAACAGAGCTTTTTTGTATTGGATTCAATGTATCCCAATACTTCCGTTTCAACCATTGACATCACGCGCATACGTCATCATACATACGTCATCATACATACGTCATCGTACATACGTCATCATACATATGTCATCGTACATACGTCATCGTACATACGTCATCATACACACGTCATCATACATACGTCATCATACATACGTCATCATACATACGTCATCATACATACGTCATCATACATACGTCATCACACATACGTCATCATACATACGTCATCACACATACGTCATCATACATACGTCATCATACATAAATCATCATACATACGCCATCGTACATACGTCATCATACATACGTCATCATACATACGTCATCGTACATACGTCATCGTACATACGTCATCGTACATACGTCATCGTACATACGTCATCACACATACGTCATCATACATACGTCATCACACATACGTCATCATACATACGTCATCATACATAAATCATCATACATACGTCATCATACATACGTCATCATACATACGTCATCATACATACGTCATCATACATAAATCATCATACATACGTCATCGTACATACGTCATCATACATACGTCATCATACATAGACCTTTTCAAGCGGAAGTTTAGCGGGAAATGTCACTTTATAAGTTAACCCGGCCGTATTGGCATGTGTTGCAATGTTAAGATGTCATCATTGATATATAAACTATCAGACTGCGTGGTCGCTAGTAGTGGCTTTCAGTAGGACTTTCAAGCTAACATAAAAACCTGGACCTTTGTAAGGTGGTGACTGCACACCATCACATCAGTATTTGTCTCAGCTGATATGGTGGTGGTTTACACACCTGAATATATGGTGGTGGTTTACACACCTGAATATATGGTGGTGGTTTACACACCTGAATATATGGTGGTGGTTTACACACCTGAATATATATGGTGGTGGTTTACACACCTAAATATATGGTGGTGGTTTACACACCTGAATATATGGTGGTGGTTTACACACCTGAATATATATGGTGGTGGTTTACACACCTGAATATATGGTGGTGGTTTACACACCTGAATATATGGTGGTGGTTTACACACCTGAATATATGGTGGTGGTTTACACACCTGAATATATGGTGGTGGTTTACACACCTGAATATATGGTGGTGGTTTCCACACCTAAATATATATGGTGGTGGTTTACACACCTGAATATATGGTGGTGGTTTACACACCTGAATATATGGTGGTGGTTTACACACCTAAATATATATGGTGGTGGTTTACACACCTGAATATATGGTGGTGGTTTAGGCAAGGCAAGGCAAGGCAAGGCAAGGCAACTTTATTTGTATAGCGCTTTTCATACACAAGGCAGACTCAAAGTGCTTCACAGACAACAAAGTGAAATGAAAGAAAATAAAAGCAAAATTAAAATGCAGACAATAAAAATAAAAACAGTGCAGACGTTAAAAGTTAAAAGATTAAAAGATTTAGCTGAAAGCTAAGGTGAACATAAAAGTCTTCAGTCTAGTTTTAACCCTTGTATTATGTTAAGGGTCAATTTGACCCATTTCAGTTTTTGTGTTGATGAAAGTACTGGTTATCCTTTCTTTTTCTTGCTGAAATTTGGTGACTTTTCCTCATCTAGGGTCATGAACTGGTGTGTAAAATCTGGACACTTTGATGTGGAGTGGAATGTCTGTCTAGAATTGTATACAAAGATGATGTTGCGGGTCATTTTGACCCAGACGCTTTGATGTGGGTAAACAGCTGTTCAAATCCAAAATAAACATGTCTCTATGATGTACTTTTTACTTTGATGTACAATTGTTTGTAGTTTGATTGCCTCTGAGACCCAGAAGAGAGGGAACTTTGTCACACTTGTCCTTGTCACTGTTCTCATGTCATCTCTTTGACAAACTCACCAAAAATGAGCTCCAGAATGATGACATCTGAGGAGGCTTTATCCCTGATTTTTAACTGGGATAGTGATGTAGAGGAAGAGATTCCAGAAACAGAGGATTTTTCAGAGACAGAGGACAATGTTATTGCTGATCCAGATTGTCAATTTTCCTACGATGGGGAGGATTCAGAGGACGAGTGTGCCGTTGTTCCTCCAACAGATGAAAACCAAGGAATGCAGCAATCATCATCCACAGAGGGGACATGGGCATCTAAGGACGGTAATATAAAATGGTCAACATCACCACACCCAAGCCGAGGCAGACTATCATCTTCCAATGTGATCAAAATGACTCCCGGTCCTACAAGATTTGCTGTCACACGAGTTGATGAGATTCAATCAGCATTTCAGCTCTTCATATCCCCACCAATAGAGAGGATTATACTGGAAATGACCAACTTGGAGGGGAGACGTGTGTTTCAAGAGAAATGGAAGCCACTGGATCAGACTGACTTGCATGCTTACATTGGAGATGTGTTATTAGCTGGAGTGTACAGGTCAAAGGGAGAAGCCACTGCAAGTCTATGGAATGAAGAGAATGGAAGGCCCATGTTACTGTAGATGAGCGCCTTGTTCCATTCAGGGGGCGCTATCCTTTCCGACAGTACATGCCCAACAAGCCCGCCAAGTATGGCATCAAAATATGGGCAGCCTGTGATGCAAAATCCAGCTATGCATGGAATATGCAAGTATACACTGGAAAGCTACCTGGAGGAACATCTGAGAAGAATCAGGGGATGCGTGTGGTGCTGGAAATGAGTGAAGGGCTGCAAGGTCATAACATCACATGTGACAATTTCTTTACATCCTACCGCCTTGGAGATGAACTTCAGAAGAGAAAGCTGACCATGTTGGGAACAGTCAGAAGAAATAAGACAGAACTTCCCACCGAAATTCTGAAGATGCAGGGCAGACCTCTGCATTCCTCAATATTTGCTTTCACTGAGAAAGCAACAGTTGTTTCATACTGCCCAAAGAGAAACAAGAATGTTCTTGTAATGAGTACAATGCACACAGATGCATCTCTGAGCATAAGAGAAGACATGAAGCCACAAATGATCCTGGATTATAACTCCACCAAAGGAGGAGTTGACAATCTGGACAAAGTCACAGCAACATACAGCTGCCAGCGCAAGACAGCCCGTTGGCCTTTGGTGATTTTCTACAACATTGCGGACGTGTCTGCTTACAATGCCTATGTCCTGTGGACTGCAATCAATCAATCAACCAATCAATGTTTATTTATATAGCCCTAAATCACAAGTGTCGACCAGAAATGGAATACCAGCAAATTGTACAGACGTCGCAGAAAGCACACAGTAACATTCTGTCCATCATGTGGAGAGCATTGAAAATATGGAGAACATTGAAAATGTAGAAGTTCGCTGGGATGAAGTTAAAATTGAAGTTAAAGTATTTCTTAAATATAGTGTTGGAATTAAAAATGTATTGTATGTCACTTTTCTAAATGTTTATATAACCCAAAATAAAGTTGTTATTGGTTTAACCTGTTTTCTTGACTGTTTTGAGTGCATTTACACAGTGCGGGTCAAAATGACCCGCAACATAATCAATGTAATTTTTTTTCAACATAATACAAGGGTTAAAAGTAGTGAGAGTTGGGGAGAGTCTGACATCTTCAGGAAGTTTATTCCAGCTATGTGTTGCATAGTGACTGAATGATGATCTCCCTTGATTTGACTTTACTCTTGGAACCGCTAACAGATTGGTCTCAGAAGATCTTAGTGATCTAGAGGGCGTATATAGTGGGAGCATATCAGTGATATACTTGGGCCCTAGACCATGTAGTGATTTATATGTGAGCAGGAGGATTTTGAAATCTATTCTCTGATGTACAGGGAGCCAATGTAAGGATTTAAGAATTGGTGTAATGTGCTCACATTTTTTGGTCTTTGTTAGAACTCTAGCAGCAGCGTTCTGAACAAGCTGCAGCTGCCTGACAGTTTTTTTGGGAAGACCTGCAAGGAGACCATTACAATAGTCTAGCCTACTGGTAATAAAGGCATGTACAAGTTTTTCTAAGTCTTGAGCTGACATGAGCCCTCTAAGTCTTTTTACATTTTTGAGGTGATAGTAGGCCCATTTTGTTACTGATTTGATGTGACTGTCGAAATGTAAATCAGAATCTAAAATAACCCCAAGATTTCTGGCTTTATTTGAGGTTTTCAGGGACAGTGATTTAAGGTGTTGGATGACTTTAAACCTTTCTTTTTTAGCACCAAAAACAATTATCTCAGTTTTATCTTCATTTAGTTGTAGGAAATTTTGGCACATCCAGTGTTTGACTTGCTCAATGCACTGGCACAGAAGATCTATGGGGCGATAGTCATTTGGTGATAGCGCTACATAGATTTGGGTGTCATCGGCATAGCAATGATGGTCAATGTTATTATTTTGCATGATTTGTCCTAGTGGGAGCATATAGATGTTAAATAAAGTCGGCCCCAAGATTGAACCTTGGGGGACTCCACACGTTACGTTGGTTGCTTCTGATACAAAGTCACCAATGGAAACAAAATAGTTCCTATCTTGTAGATATGACTTGAACCAGCTTAAAACTGTGCCTGAGATCCCCACCCAGTTTTCCAACCTGTCCAAAAGTATTGAGTGGTCGACAGTGTCAAATGCAGCACTGAGGTCCAAAAGCATTAATACTGAAGTTTTGCCAGAGTCTGTGTTTAGACGGATGTCATTTATAACTTGAAGAAGGGCCGTCTCTGTGCTATGAAGAGGTCGAAATCCTGACTGGAAGTTGTTGTGGCAGCCAGTAGAAGCCAAGAAGTGATTTAGTTGTTGGAGGACAACTTTCTCAATTATTTTACTTATGAATGGTAGATTTGAAATTGGTCTGTAGTTGTTGATAACAGAGGCATCTAGGCTCTGCTTTTTTAGAAGAGGTTTAATGACTGCAGTTTTGAAAGCCTTCGGGAAATTGCCCGATTTAATAGAATTATTAACTATTTGCAAGATGTCTGTTGATAGGCAGTCAAAAACATTCTTAAAGAAGTTGGTAGGTAAAACATCAAGGCAGCAGGTGGATGACTTTAGAGCTGTCACCGTTTCCACTAGAGTTTTAGAGTCTATGGCATTAAAGCTTGCCATCATTGCTGTGTTACTTTTGCCTAAATGGGGTGGTGATCCAACTTTTTTACTTGAGATATTGATGGTGCGTCTGATGCCTTCAATTTTATCAGTATAAAAGAATGCAAAGTCATTGCATTTCTGCGTGGAATGGAGTTCGGCTGGTATTTGTGTTGGGGGTTTAGTCAGTCTGTCAACGATTGTGAATAGGGTTTTGGCCTTATTTGTGTTGCTGTTTATGATATTGGAGAAGAATGTTTCTCTAGCACTTTTTAAGACTAAATTGTAGGCCTGGAGGCTCTCTTTATAGATGTCATGGTGAATATGAAGTTTTGTATTCCGCCAGATTCGTTCAGCCTTCCTGCACTCTCTTCTCTGGGCTGTTACAGCAGCAGATTTTCTCCAGGGTGCCTTTTGCTTGCCAGAAATCGTTTTAACTGTAACAGGTGCAATGATATCTATGATATTCACAATTTTGGAATTAAAGTTGCTTACAAGATCATCAGCATGACATGGGTTTAGAGGTGGTAGTGAGGAGATGGCGTTTTTAAAGAGGACATTAGCATGTTCATTTATGTACCGCTTTTTGACATTCTTTGATTTACACACCTGAATATATATGGTGGTGGTTTACACACCTGCATATATGGTGGTGGTTTACACACCTGAATATATGGTGGTGGTTTACACACCTGAATATATGGTGGTGGTTTACACACCTGAATATATGGTGGTGGTTTACACACCTAAATATATATGGTGGTGGTTTACACACCTGAATAAATGGTGGTGGTTTACACACCTGAATATATATGGTGGTGGTTTACACACCTGAATATATATGGTGGTGGTTTACACACCTGAATATATGGTGGTGGTTTACACACCTGAATATATGGTGGTGGTTTACACACCTGAATATATGGTGGTGGTTTCCACACCTGAATATATATGGTGGTGGTTTACACACCTGAATATATGGTGGTGGTTTACACACCTGAATATATGGTGGTGGTTTACACACCTGAATATATGGTGGTGGTTTACACACCTGAATATATGGTGGTGGTTTACACACCTGAATATATGGTGGTGGTTTACACACCTGAATATATGGTGGTGGTTTACACACCTGAATATATGGTGGTGGTTTCCACACCTGAATATATATGGTGGTGGTTTACACACCTGAATATATGGTGGTGGTTTCCACACCTGAATATATATGGTGGTGGTTTACACACCTGAATATATGGTGGTGGTTTCCACACCTGAATATATATGGTGGTGGTTTACACACCTGAATATATGGTGGTGGTTTACACACCTGAATATATGGTGGTGGTTTCCACACCTGAATATATGGTGGTGGTTTACACACCTGAATATATGGTGGTGGTTTACACACCTGAATATATGGTGGTGGTTTACACACCTGAATATATGGTGGTGGTTTACACACCTGAATATATGGTGGTGGTTTACACACCTGAATATATGGTGGTGGTTTACACACCTGAATATATGGTGGTGGTTTCCACACCTGAATGATGAGGGTTGGAATAGCAGCTCCAATATTAGGTGACCATTATTAGAATGTAAAATGCAATATGTTGTCATGTGTCTTCCTGCCTCAAAGCAGACTCTCTCCAAAGCTGCTTGAAGTCCTCACACAAGCAGCTAAAAGATGAGAGAAGTTTGCTTCCAAAAAAGAGATTAGAAGCCATTCAAGTTCCCAGAAGACTATTTGACCAAGTCATTTCATGTTGGGAACTGCTTACATAAGTTTTCATTTGAAATGAATTAATACTTCATGCATATCTGATTGACTTCCATCTGCTTGCATTCACACGAGCATTGCCATTTGATTGACTGATTGACACTTTTATTAGTAGGTTGCACAGTGAAGTACATATTCCGTACAATTGACCACTAAATGGTAACACCCCAATAAGTTTTTCAACTTGTTTAAGTCGGGGTCCACTTAAATTGATTCATGATACAGATATATACTATCATATATACTATCATCATAATACAGTCATCACACAAGATAATCACATTGAATTATTTACATTATTTACAATCAGGGGTGTGGGGGGGGGGGGTATGGACATCAAGTAGTGGACATAGAGAGAGAGAGAGAGAGAGAGAGAGAGAGAGAGAGAGAGAGAGAGAGAGAGAGAGAGAGAGAGAGAGAGAGAGAGAGAGAGATCAGAAGGCATAAGAAAAAGTATCTGCATTTGATTGTTTACATTTGATTATTAACAATCCGGGGAGGGTGTTAGTTTAGGGTTGTAACTGCCTGGAGGTGAACTTATATTGTGCTTTTGAAGGAGGATAGAGATGCCCTTTCTTTTATACCTGTTGGGAGCGCATTCCACATTGATGTGGCATAGAAAGAGAATGAGTTAAGACCTTTGGCAATAGTCTCCAGCTAACTTATTGTAGCACGCTATAATGTTATTAGTGGCAATAGTCTCCAGCTAACTTATTGTAGCACGGCATAATGTTATTAGTGGCAATAGTCTCCAGCTAACTTATTGTAGCACGGTATAATGTTATTAGTGGCAATAGTCTCCAGCTAACTTATTGTAGCACGGTATAATGTTATTAGTGGCAATAGTCTCCAGCTAACTTATTGTAGCACGCTATAATGTTATTAGTGGCAATAGTCTCCAGCTAACTTATTGTAGCACGCTATAATGTTATTAGTGGCAATAGTCTCCAGCTAACTTATTGTAGCACGGTATAATGTTATTAGTGGCAATAGTCTCCAGCTAACTTATTGTAGCACGCTATAATGTTATTAGTGGCAATAGTCTCCAGCTAACTTATTGTAGCACGGTATAATGTTATTAGTGGCAATAGTCTCCAGCTAACTTATTGTAGCACGGTATAATGTTATTAGTGGCAATAGTCTCCAGCTAACTTATTGTAGCACGGTATAATGTTATTAGTGGCAATAGTCTCCAGCTAACTTATTGTAGCACGGTATAATGTTATTAGTGGCAATAGTCTCCAGCTAACTTATTGTAGCACGGTATAATGTTATTAGTGGCAATAGTCTCCAGCTAACTTATTGTAGCACGGTATAATGTTATTAGTGGCAATAGTCTCCAGCTAACTTAATGCATATGTTTTGACGTTGTCCATCCCTGTGCAGTTATTGGACATTTTCAAAATGTTTTTTTTGGTAATTGGTGAAAAGATCAAGACAAATTCTCTAAGTGGACTATTTGGGGTAGCACCTCAGTCATCTTCTCTTAGCAATTCCAAAAAGAAGCGTGTAGCATCCACAACTTTGTTGGCTCGGAGACTCCTTGTGCTAAATTTGAAGGCAACAGCGCCTCGATATTCTTTATTTCCTTAAATTAGAGAATGGCTGTTTCAGGAAGTATGGGTGCTCTCCCAAAATATGATCTCAAAGTTAACCCCGATTGAAAAGGGATTGAAAAGTAGATAATTGATGAGCCTTTTGTCTGCTTTTGTGTATTGCTGCCCCGTGTTGGGGACATTGAGGAGTGCAGTTGTCTGTGGCTACATGTCAATATTGACCTGTACCTATTTGACTATTGCATGTAAAACAGCTGATCCAACAAAACAGATGTCATTGATGTCTTTGTAAGATCTTTTCTTTTTTGAATAAGGATTCTTCTTTGTTATACTTTGTAAACACTTTAGGTTTGAACAGTTTCTCAACATGGATCATTTTAGTACATTGTTGTATTTATTTGCTTAATTCCTTAATTTAGCAGCTAGCGACGAAAAATGTATAGATTTGCCGCACCTCTGTATAAGCCGCAGGGGTCGGAGCTTAGGAAAAAGGAGCGGCTTATAGTCCAGAAAATACTCTGTTCTTTTCCTTATTTCCTCACATGATTTGCGATTTCTGACCCAAATCATTCTCGCTTTACCTGCTCACCGCCTGGACATCTTCTCTGCAGCGTACAGAACATGCACACCTTCTGTGCCGCGTACAGAACATGCACACCTTCTGTGCAGCGTACAGAACATGCACACCTTCTGTGCAGCGTACAGAACATGCACAAGGCCTGCGCTCCCTGCCAGCCCTTTGTATGGACAAGACAGTGTGAATATTTGCATGGTATACCACATGCAAGTCATACCAGTGTGTCTAACTCTCTCTTTGTTTGCTTCTTTCTCTGTCTCCTTTTCCAGAGCTCAGCAGAAAAACAGCAGGTGAGTTGGAATGGGTAAAAAGTAACAAAAGACAGGTTTACAAAGTGTGAATGAAAGAGAAAATGAGCATTATAATTTGTCATCTTGAATATAATAGATAGTGATTTAATGGTAATGGTAATGTTATGGAAGGTTGACTGTAACAGAGAAAGACAGAATGCAAAAACTATAATAAATGTCACCTTGGTGACCCTGAGGACTTGGGGAGTATACCCTCCTGGTGACCCTGCGGACTTGGGGAGTATACCCTCCTGAGTCATGTACCACCTTGGTGACCCTGAGGACTTGGGGAGTATACCCTCCTGAGACATGTACCACCTTGGTGACCCTGAGGACTTGGGGAGTATACCCTCCTGAGTCATGTACCACCTTGGTGACCCTGAGGACTTGGGGAGTATACCCTCCTGAGTCATGTACCACCTTGGTGACACTGAGGACTTGGGGAGTATACCCTCCTGAGTCATGTACCACCTTGGTGACACTGAGGACTTGGGGAGTATACCCTCCTGAGACATGTACCACCTTGGTGACCCTGAGGACTTGGGGAGTATACCCTCCTGAGACATGTACCACCTTGGTGACCCTGAGGACTTGGGGAGTATACCCTCCTGAGTCATGTACCACCTTGGTGACCCTGAGGACTTGGGGAGTATACCCTCCTGAGTCATGTACCACCTTGGTGACACTGAGGACTTGGGGAGTATACCCTCCTGAGTCATGTACCACCTTGGTGACACTGAGGACTTGGGGAGTATACCCTCCTGAGTCATGTACCACCTTGGTGACACTGAGGACTTGGGGAGTATACCCTCCTGAGTCATGTACCACCTTGGTGACACTGAGGACTTGGGGAGTATACCCTCCTGAGTCATGTACCACCTTGGTGACCCTGAGGACTTGGGGAGTATACCCTCCTGAGACATGTACCACCTTGGTGACCCTGAGGACTTGGGGGGTATACCCTCCTGGTGACCCTGCGGACTTGGGGAGTATACCCTCCTGAGTCATGTACCACCTTGGTGACACTGAGGACTTGGGGAGTATACCCTCCTGAGACATGTACCACCTTGGTGACCCTGAGGACTTGGGGGGTATACCCTCCTGGTGACCCTGCGGACTTGGGGAGTATACCCTCCTGAGTCATGTACCACCTTGGTGACACTGAGGACTTGGGGAGTATACCCTCCTGAGACATGTACCACCTTGGTGACACTGAGGACTTGGGGAGTATATCCTCCTGAGACATGTACCACCTTGGTGACCCTGAGGACTTGGGGGGTATACCCTCCTGGTGACCCTGAGGACTTGGGGAGTATACCCTCCTGAGTCATGTACCACCTTGGTGACCGACTGAAAGATATCAATCAATCAAATGGAAGATCATTTCATTGAATGGTTTTCTTGACTTGTATTGCTATTCTGTCTTTGTGTTACAATGCGCCTGCCATGAAATGTGGATTATTTTCAGCAGGGGCTGAAGTATTAATGAGTGACTTCCCTCTCTCTGTCATAATTGTTGCAGGGCCAAATGGAATAACATGTCTTAACAAAAGAAAGATTGAAGAATATGTCTGTTTTCACTTAAATGCAGGTTATTTTGAAGTCATTGAGGGATAATAGTGTGGAAAATAGGATGCCAGCTTCCCTACATAAGAATTGGTTGGCATATCCAGAAGAAGATAATTGGATTCAATCTAATAGTAAATGGATAAGATGTTTCTTGTTATGACATCGACAATTTTCCCCACATAATTGACTATTATTCTAAAACTGTAATGTGAAAGGACTCACTAATTAAGGTCGTTAGCTTGGTCACTCTTAATCACTCACAGCAGCTTATCCATTTTTTATGTGAAGATTTGACAAAGTAATTAATAACCAATTCATGGACGCTTTATTAAGGTTACCCTACTCTAAAATTAGATTATTTTATCCTGTAACTTTCTTATTTTCCTTTTTTTTTTCCCCTTTTGCCATTTATTTTCAGATATTTAAACTAGATAAGATTAGACTGGATGAAACCTTGCTGATCCCTTGGCCTCCAGGGTAAGGAAGGTTCCAGTAGCAGCAACACTCCATGTAGTACACAGGAGTGTAATAATCACCTCTGTACAAATACAATAATTGGAGAGTTTGAAAAAGTTGGGGGAAAATACTATAGAGAATACTATATATATATATATATATATATATATATATATATATATATATATATATATATATATATATATATATATACATATATATATGATGATTTGTGTGAGTAAATAAAGTTGCTGTGTGTGAGCTGTCAGTGTGTCGTGTTGTTATGTTTTCTGTGGCTGGGAAAAGACAAGACAATACCATCAGTGTATT
The DNA here is from genome assembly GCF_033978785.1 of Entelurus aequoreus. Lineage (NCBI taxonomy): Eukaryota > Metazoa > Chordata > Actinopteri > Syngnathiformes > Syngnathidae > Entelurus > Entelurus aequoreus. Next base: position 45,367,835 of record NC_084753.1, on the reverse strand, counting down.
GGAAATGTGCTGAAGTGTTCCACTTTCTCTTTCTCTGTGCTCTCTCCTTCCTTCCCTTCTCTGGCCGTGTCAAGGTGTTGCACACATGATGGCAGAACAAGGTATGACACTCATCCTCCTTTCTGGCATGTTTGCATGTTGTGATGAATACACTACATCCTGGGCATCATGTTATTGTCAACTCTTTAATCTGTATTTATATATATATATATATATATATATATATATATATATATATATATATATATATATATATATATATATATATATATATATATATATATATATATATATATATATTCAAATGTGTATATGTATGTATGTATATATGTGCATATGTGTATATATGTATGTATGTATGTAGATATGTCTATATATCTGTATGTATGTAGATATGTCCATGTATATATATATATATATATATATATATATATATATATATATACATATATATATATATATATATATATATATATATATATATATATATATATATATATGTATGTATGTATGTATGTACACTATGTATGTAAAAAAATATGAATTATTTCAGTTTTTGCCAGGGTGTCCAAACATGTCACTAGCCTGTCCATCTTCTACAACAAGCCAGAAAAAGAGGATTATAAACCGATATTATTCTTTATTAGGTTTTTAGACTCGTGTACAAATGAGCTAGACCTACAATGTAGTATTAAATATTTGTGGACATGATGCTCTGACACGTATTCATGTGGTGTGGTGGCATGTTGGACTTGTGACTTAACATCCTTGTTGTGCAGGTTCTCATCAACACTTGACTAAATATTGACATTGTAGTGAATAACCACACAGGGTGAAATGGTATGACATCATCCACAGAACACTTGACTAAATATTGCCATTGTAGTGAATAACCACACAGGGTGTAATGGTATGACATCATCCACAGAACACTTGACTAAATATTGCCATTGTAGTGAATAACCACACAGGGTGTAATGGTATGACATCATCCACAGAACAGTTGACTAAATATTGCCATTGTAGTGAATAACCACACAGGGTGTAATGGTATGACATCATCCACAGAACACTTGACTAAATATTGCCATTGTAGTGAATATCCACACAGTGTGTAATGGTATGACATCATCCACAGAACAGTTGACTAAATATTGCCATTGTAGTGAATAACCACACAGGGTGAAATGGTATGACATCATCCACAGAACAGTTGACTAAATATTGCCATTGTAATGCATAACCACACAGGGTGTAATGGTATGACATCATCCACAGAACACTTGACTAAATATTGCCATTGTAGTGAATAACCACACAGGGTGTAATGGTATGACATCATCCACAGAACACTTGACTAAATATTGCCATTGTAGTGAATATCCACACAGGGTGAAATGGTATGACATCATCCACAGAACACTTGACTAAATATTGCCATTGTAGTGAATAACCACACAGGGTGAAATGGTATGACATCATCCACAGAACACTTGACTAAATATTGACATTGTAGTGAATAACCACACAGGGTGTAATGGTATGACATCATCCACAGAACACTTGACTAAATATTGCCATTGTAGTGAATAACCACACAGGGTGTAATGGTATGACATCATCCACAGAACACTTGACTAAATATTGCCATTGTAGTGAATAACCACACAGGGTGTAATGGTATGACATCATCCACAGAACACTTGACTAAATATTGCCATTGTAGTGAATAACCACACAGGGTGAAATGGTATGACATCATCCACAGAACAGTTGACTAAATATTGCCATTGTAGTGAATAACCACACAGGGTGTAATGGTATGACATCATCCACAGAACACTTGACTAAATATTGCCATTGTAGTGAATAACCACACAGGGTGTAATGGTATGACATCATCCACAGAACACTTGACTAAATATTGCCATTGTAATGCATAACCACACAGGGTGTAATGGTATGACATCATCCACAGAACAGTTGACTAAATATTGCCATTGTAGTAAATAACCACACAGGGTGTAATGGTATGACATCATCCACAGAACATGCACACCCCAAGAGAGATGTGATCTCCTGACTGTGAGGCCACCATGCTAAGCATCTCATGGAAAACATGTAGTTTTGCTAACATGGTCCCCAGGCCACACTTTGGACAATGTCTCTGTCACCATTGTGCATGATCAATCAATCAATCAATCAATGTTTATTTATATAGCCCTAAATCACAAGTGTCTCAAAGGGCTGATAGCTGGCGGTGTGACCCCGAAATGCAGAGAGGACAGGCAAAGTTCAGAAAGTAAGGTCTTTGGGTTAGGACAAAGTGTTGCAAGGAAGGTGACACTGGCAGATAAACCCTCTTGTTCATTGATGTGGGACAGGTGTGCCACCTAATCACTAATCAGGAGCAGAGACAGGACACATCTGTTTGTAGATTCTCTGAGACAGGACGCATCTGGTTGTAGATCTCTGAGACAGGACACATCTGGTTGTAGATCTCTGAGACAGGACACATCTGGTTGTAGATCTCTGAGACAGGACACATCTGTTTGTAGATTCTCTGAGACAGGACACATCTGGTTGTAGATCTCTGAGACAGGACACATCTGGTTGTAGATCTCTGAGACAGGACACATCTGGTTGTAGATCTCTGAGACAGGACACATCTGGTTGTAGATCTCTGAGACAGGACACATCTGGTTGTAGATCTCTGAGACAGGACACATCTGGTTGTAGATCTCTGAGACAGGACACATCTGGTTGTAGATCTCTGAGACAGGACACATCTGGTTGTAGATCTCTGAGACAGGACACATCTGTTTGTAGATCTCTGAGACAGGACACATCTGGTTGTAGATCTCTGAGACAGGACACATCTGGTTGTAGATCTCTGAGACAGGACACATCTGGTTGTAGATCTCTGAGACAGGACACATCTGGTTGTAGATCTCTGAGACAGGACACATCTGGTTGTAGATCTCTGAGACAGGACACATCTGGTTGTAGATCTCTGAGACAGGACACATCTGGTTGTAGATCTCTGAGACAGGACACATCTGGTTGTAGATCTCTGAGACAGGACACATCTGGTTGTAGATCTCTGAGACAGGACACATCTGGTTGTAGATCTCTGAGACAGGACGCATCTGGTTGTAGATCTCTGAGACAGGACACATCTGGTTGTAGATCTCTGAGACAGGACACATCTGGTTGTAGATCTCTGAGACAGGACACATCTGGTTGTAGATCTCTGAGACAGGACACATCTGTTTGTAGATCTCTGAGACAGGACACATCTGGTTGTAGATCTCTGAGACAGGACACATCTGGTTGTAGATCTCTGAGACAGGACACATCTGGTTGTAGATCTCTGAGACAGGACACATCTGGTTGTAGATCTCTGAGACAGGACACATCTGGTTGTAGATCTCTGAGACAGGACACATCTGGTTGTAGATCTCTGAGACAGGACACATCTGGTTGTAGATCTCTGAGACAGGACACATCTGGTTGTAGATCTCTGAGACAGGACACATCTGGTTGTAGATCTCTGAGACAGGACACATCTGGTTGTAGATCTCTGAGACAGGACACATCTGTTTGTAGATCTCTGAGACAGGACACATCTGGTTGTAGATCTCTGAGACAGGACACATCTGGTTGTAGATCTCTGAGACAGGACACATCTGGTTGTAGATCTCTGAGACAGGACACATCTGGTTGTAGATCTCTGAGACAGGACACATCTGGTTGTAGATCTCTGAGACAGGACACATCTGTTTGTAGATCTCTGAGACAGGACACATCTGGTTGTAGATCTCTGAGACAGGACACATCTGGTTGTAGATCTCTGAGACAGGACACATCTGGTTGTAGATCTCTGAGACAGGACACATCTGGTTGTAGATCTCTGAGACAGGACACATCTGGGGAAGGTACAGAAACATCTCTGCTGCCTTCATGGTCCGAATGAGCAGAATGGTGTCCATCATCCATAAACTGAAGAAGTTTGGAACCACCTGGACTCTTCCTAGAGCTGGGGGAGAAGGGCCCTAGTCAGGGAAGTGACCAAGACCATGGTCACTTTGTCAGAGTTACAGCATTCTTCTGTGGGGACAGGAGAAGCTTCTAGAAAGACAACTATCTCTGCAGAAATCCACCAATCAGGCCTGTATGGTAGAGTGGCCAGACTGAAGCCATTTCTTAGTACCAAGTTTACCAAAATGCACCTGGAAGACTCTCAGACCTTGAGAAACTCAATTCTCTGGTCTGGTGAGACAAAGATTGAAGTCTTTGGTGTGAATGCCAGGCCTCATGTTTGGAGGAAACCAGGGACCGCTCATGTATGGTGGTGGCAGCATTATGCATGGTGGTGGCAGCATCATGCATGGTGGTGGCAGCCTCATGCATGGTGGTGGCAGCATCATGCATGGTGGTGGCAGCCTCATGCATGGTGGTGGCAGCATCACGCATGGTGGTGGCAGCATCACGCATGGTGGTGGCAGCATCATGCATGGTGGTGGCAGCATTATGCATGGTGGTGGCAGCATCATGCATGGTGGTGGCAGCATCACGCATGGTGGTGGCAGCCTCATGCATGGTGGTGGCAGCCTCATGCATGGTGGTGGCAGCATCACGCATGGTGGTGGCAGCATCACGCATGGTGGTGGCAGCATCACGCATGGTGGTGGCAGCATCACGCATGGTGGTGGCAGCATCATGCTGTGGGGATGTTTTTCAGCTGCAGGAACTGGGAGACTAGTCAGGGTAGAGGGAAACATGAATGCAGCAATGTACAGAGACATCCCATCCTTCACTCAGTGTGGCTTGTGCAGCCCTTTGAGACACTTGTGATTAAGGGCTATATAAGTAAAACTCATTGATTGATTGACCTCTGGACCAAACAAAGACATGTTGCAAACAAAAAAAAGTTGTTTTTATCCTACAAAGTGTTGATGAGAATCCATCTCTCCATTCCATGACATCCATTCAAATGTATATATGAAGTATAAATATCAATGTATATATAATGTAATGAAATATAAATATCAATGTATATATGAAATATAAATATCAATGTATATATGAAATATAAATATCAATGTATATATGAAGTATAAATATCAATGTATATATGAAATATAAATATCAATGTATATATGAAATATAAATATCAATGTATATATGAAGTATAAATATCAATGTATATATGAAATATAAATATCAATGTATATATGAAATATAAATATCAATGTATATATGAAATATAAATATCAATGTATATATGAAGTATAAATATCAATGTATATATGAAATATAAATATCAATGTA
>NC_084753.1:45317649-45362481 GCF_033978785.1 Entelurus aequoreus | reverse complement strand
ATACATACATATATATATATATATATATATATATATATATATATATATATATATATATATATATATATATATATATATATATATATATATATATATATATATATATATATATATATATATATATATATATATATATATATATATATATATATATATATATATATATATATATATAAAAAGTGTTCTGCATGAAATTGCACATCTTTAAATATCAAATACAAGAAATATCCTCGACTGTTTTTGTGATATTTTTATATTTGCTTGTCACCTTGACTTAGGATGTTTACTTGAAAAGGGCAAGTGTGCATTACATATATATATACATACATATATATATATATATATATATATATATATATATATATATATATATATATATATATATATATATATATATATATATATATATATATATATATATATATATATATATATATATATAAAGTGTTCTGCATGAAATTGCACATCTTTAAATATCAAATACAAGAAATATCCTCGACTGTTTTTGTGATATTTTTATATTTGCTTGTCACCTTGACTTAGGATGTTTACTTGAAAAGGGAAAGTGTGCATTCATGATGTGTTCATGTGCACTGCTCCAAGTGTGTACTCATGATGTGTTCATGTGCACTGCTCCAAGTGTGCACTCATGATGTGTTCATGTGCACTGCTCCAAGTGTGTACTCATGATGTGTTCATGTGCACTGCTCCAAGTGTGTACTCATGATGTGTTCGTGTGCACTGCTCCAAGTGTGCACTCATGATGTGTTCATGTGCACTGCTCCAAATGTGTACTCATGATGTGTTTGTGTGCACTGCTCCAAGTGTGTACTCATGATGTGTTTATGTGCACTGCTCCAAATGTGTACTCATGATGTGTTTGTGTGCACTGCTCCAAGTGTGTACTCATGATGTGTTTATGTGCACTGCTCCAAGTGTGTACTCATGATGTGTTTGTGTGCACTTCTCCAAGTGTGTACTCATGATGTGTTTGTGTGCACTTCTCCAAGTGTGTACTCATGATGTGTTTGTGTGCACTGCTCCAAGTGTGTACTCATGATGTGTTTGTGTGCACTGCTCCAAATGTGTACTCATGATGTGTTTGTGTGCACTGCTCCAAGTGTGTACTCATGATGTGTTCATGTGCACTGCTCCAAGTGTGTACTCATGATGTGTTCATGTGCACTGCTCCAAGTGTGTACTCATGATGTGTTTGTGTGCACTTCTCCAAGTGTGTACTCATGATGTGTTTGTGTGCACTTCTCCAAGTGTGTACTCATGATGTGTTTGTGTGCACTGCTCCAAGTGTGTACTCATGATGTGTTTGTGTGCACTTCTCCAAGTGTGTACTCATGATGTGTTCATGTGCACTGCTCCAAGTGTGTACTCATGATGTGTTCATGTGCACTGCTCCAAGTGTGTACTCATGATGTGTTTGTGTGCACTGCCCTCTGAAGGCACTGTGGCCCTCAGGGACAGCCACCCAGCTCTAGAAGGAGGTGTTGAAGTGAACGGGTGGAGGTTTAGTCCGTGAAGTGAAATGATTCCAGACTTTGTCCTTCTCCATCTCCAGCACGAGAAGAGAACGTGGCCACGTTCCGAGGTTCCGAGTACTTCTGCTACGACCTCTCTCAGAACCCCATCCAGAGCAGCAGTGATGAGATCACCTTGTCCTTCAAGACGTGGCAGCGGAATGGCCTCATCCTCCACACGGGCAAGTCGGCCGACTACGTCAACTTGGCGCTGAAAGACGGCGCCGTGTCTCTGGTCATCAACTTGGGCTCCGGAGCCTTCGAGGCCATTGTTGAGCCGGTCAACGGCAAGTTCAACGACAACTCCTGGCATGACGTCAAAGTGACTCGCAACCTCCGACAGGTAAGGCCGACTCCACCGTGGTGTGGTGTGGTGTGGTGTTGGCACCTCAAAGTGCTGACTAAACACTTGCTAGTCATGTATTTGTGCTTGCTGGAGGACACAAAAGACTCCTGAAGGACTGAGCCCAATTATGAAGTCAAAGTGCGGAACTAGCCTAGGAACTCTACACAATTATTTGACTTCGGCTTTGCAAAAAAACAAAAGTACTACAATAAAAGTGAGTAAAAATAAAACCAAACTGAAATCTGCTTATAATTCTTTATAAATAGCAGTAAACCATAAGGACGGTTTGGTATGTACCTGGTTTTTCAGGTAATGGTTTGGTTTCTTTTCACCCAGCAGGCACAAGACATTGAAACAACCTTGACAACTTGTTGTCCTGACCTTGAAATATTGTTGTGTTACAAAATTATCTTTGGTGTTGCTTCCTTATTTGTGATGACCAGATCCTACCCGTGCCTTTTTTTTTTCTGCGTAGCAGCGACACCTCAAGCGACGGTCATCTACATAGAAAAGAAAAATACTGACAGCCGTATTATTATTCCAGAATCTGAGCGGTTGTACCGAACCAAAGCTACTAAGATGGGAAATGTAGCATTACACCCCTGTTACGTTACACCCCTTTTACGTTACACCCCTTTTACGTTACACCCCTGTTACGTTACACCCCTTTTACGTTACACCCCTGTTACGTTACACCCTTGTTACGTTACACCCCTTTTACGTTACACCCCTGTTACGTTACACCCCTTTTACGTTACACCCCTGTTACGTTACACCCCTGTTACGTTACACCCCTTTTACGTTACACCCCTTTTACGTTACACCCCTGTTGCGTTACACCCCTGTTACGTTACACCCCAGTTACGTTACACCCCTGTTACGTTACACCCCTTTTATGTTACACCCCTGTTACGTTACACCCCTTTTACGTTACACCCCTTTTACGTTACACCCCTTTTACGTTACACCCCTGTTACGTTACACCCCTTTTACGTTACACCCCTTTTACGTTATACCCCTGTTACGTTACACCCCTTTTACGTTACACCCCTGTTACGTTACACCCCTTTTACGTTACACCCCTTTTACGTTACACCCCTGTTACGTTACACCCCTTTTACGTTACACCCCTGTTACGTTACACCCCTGTTACGTAGCACCCCTGTTACGTTACACCCCTTTTACGTTACACCCCTGTTATGTTACACCCCTTTTACGTTACACCCCTGTTACGTTACACCTCTGTTACGTTACACCCCTGTTACGTTACAACATGCTTACCACTTAATGATGGACTACTCATCTGCTGCACCTTATTTGTTCATGTTGACACATTTCCACACTTACTTTTTATCAGCCAAAGCAAAACACTTGATGAAAATGTCATTTGCCAAAACTTATCTCTGCTTTCATTTCGTACATTTGAAGACTTGGCTTTTTAGCAACGCTTTTAGCTTGTTTTTTTTTTTATCCTTTTTTCCTTTTTATGATGTTGTTTTAATCTAATTGTAGTTTGATTTCACCTGTTTTGTACAGCACTATTAGTGAAAATATAAATAACATGTACTTACGTATAGATTGTTATGTAAGAGCCTAGATGCGTTTAATTCTAGCCTTCTAACTGGAACATTCTAAAGACATAGATGCATTTAATTCTAGCCTTCTAACTGGAACATTCTAAAGACATAGATGCATTTAATTCTAGCCTTCTAACTGGAACATTCTAAAGACATAGATGCGTTTAATTCTAGCCTTCTAACTGGAACATTCTAAAGACATAGATGCACTTAATTCTAGCCTTCTAACTGGAACATTCTAAAGACATAGATGCACTTAATTCTAGCCGTCTAACTGGAACATTCTAAAGACATAGATGCGTTTAATTCTAGCCTTCTAACTGGAACATTCTAAAGACATAGATGCACTTAATTCTAGCCTTCTAACTGGAACATTCTAAAGACATAGATGCACTTAATTCTAGCCTTCTAACTGGAACATTCTAAAGACATAGATGCACTTAATTCTAGCCTTCTAACTGGAACATTCTAAAGACATAGATGCACTTAATTCTAGCCTTCTAACTGGAACATTCTAAAGACATAGATGCACTTAATTCTAGCCTTCTAACTGGAACATTCTAAAGACATAGATGCACTTAATTCTAGCCTTCTAACTGGAACATTCTAAAGACATAGATGCACTTAATTCTAGCCTTCTAACTGGAACATTCTAAAGACATAGATGCACTTAATTCTAGCCTTCTAACTGGAACATTCTAAAGACATAGATGCACTTAATTCTAGCCTTCTAACTGGAACATTCTAAAGACATAGATGCACTTAATTCTAGCCTTCTAACTGGAACATTCTAAAGACATAGATGCGTTTAATTCTAGCCTTCTAACTGGAACATTCTAAAGACATAGATGCACTTAATTCTAGCCTTCTAACTGGAACATTCTAAAGACATAGATGCACTTAATTCTAGCCTTCTAACTGGAACATTCTAAAGACATAGATGCGTTTAATTCTAGCCTTCTAACTGGAACATTCTAAAGACATAGATGCACTTAATTCTAGCCTTCTAACTGGAACATTCTAAAGACATAGATGCACTTAATTCTAGCCTTCTAACTGGAACATTCTAAAGACATAGATGCGTTTAATTCTAGCCTTCTAACTGGAACATTCTAAAGACATAGATGCACTTAATTCTAGCCTTCTAACTGGAACATTCTAAAGACATAGATGCGTTTAATTCTAGCCTTCTAACTGGAACATTCTAAAGACATAGATGCACTTAATTCTAGCCTTCTAACTGGAACATTCTAAAGACATAGATGCACTTAATTCTAGCCTTCTAACTGGAACATTCTAAAGACATAGATGCGTTTAATTCTAGCCTTCTAACTGGAACATTCTAAAGACATAGATGCACTTAATTCTAGCCTTCTAACTGGAACATTCTAAAGACATAGATGCACTTAATTCTAGCCTTCTAACTGGAACATTCTAAAGACATAGATGCACTTAATTCTAGCCTTCTAACTGGAACATTCTAAAGACATAGATGCGTTTAATTCTAGCCTTCTAACTGGAACATTCTAAAGACATAGATGCACTTAATTCTAGTCTTCTAACTGGAACATTCTAAAGACATAGATGCACTTAATTCTAGCCTTCTAACTGGAACATTCTAAAGACATAGATGCACTTAATTCTAGCCTTCTAACTGGAACATTCTAAAGACATAGATGCACTTAATTCTAGTCTTCTAACTGGAACATTCTAAAGACATAGATGCACTTAATTCTAGCCTTCTAACTGGAACATTCTAAAGACATAGATGCGTTTAATTCTAGCCTTCTAACTGGAACATTCTAAAGACATAGATGCACTTAATTCTAGCCTTCTAACTGGAACATTCTAAAGACATAGATGCACTTAATTCTAGCCTTCTAACTGGAACATTCTAAAGACATAGATGCGTTTAATTCTAGCCTTCTAACTGGAACATTCTAAAGACATAGATGCACTTAATTCTAGCCTTCTAACTGGAACATTCTAAAGACATAGATGCACTTAATTCTAGCCTTCTAACTGGAACATTCTAAAGACATAGATGCACTTAATTCTAGCCTTCTAACTGGAACATTCTAAAGACATAGATGCGTTTAATTCTAGCCTTCTAACTGGAACATTCTAAAGACATAGATGCACTTAATTCTAGCCTTCTAACTGGAACATTCTAAAGACATAGATGCACTTAATTCTAGCCTTCTAACTGGAACATTCTAAAGACATAGATGCGTTTAATTCTAGCCTTCTAACTGGAACATTCTAAAGACATAGATGCACTTAATTCTAGCCTTCTAACTGGAACATTCTAAAGACATAGATGCACTTAATTCTAGCCTTCTAACTGGAACATTCTAAAGACATAGATGCGTTTAATTCTAGCCTTCTAACTGGAACATTCTAAAGACATAGATGCACTTAATTCTAGCCTTCTAACTGGAACATTCTAAAGACATAGATGCGTTTAATTCTAGCCTTCTAACTGGAACATTCTAAAGACATAGATGCACTTAATTGTAGCCTTCTAACTGGAACATTCTAAAGACATAGATGCACTTAATTCTAGCCTTCTAACTGGAACATTCTAAAGACATAGATGCACTTAATTGTAGCCTTCTAACTGGAACATTCTAAAGACATAGATGCACTTAATTCTAGCCTTCTAACTGGAACATTCTAAAGACATAGATGCACTTAATTGTAGCCTTCTAACTGGAACATTCTAAAGACATAGATGCACTTAATTCTAGCCTTCTAACTGGAACATTCTAAAGACATAGATGCACTTAATTCTAGCCTTCTAACTGGAACATTCTAAAGACATAGATGCACTTAATTCTAGCCTTCTAACTGGAACATTCTAAAGACATAGATGCACTTAATTCTAGTCTTCTAACTGGAACATTCTAAAGACATAGATGCACTTAATTCTAGCCTTCTAACTGGAACATTCTAAAGACATAGATGCACTTAATTCTAGCCTTCTAACTGGAACACTCTAAAGACATAGATGCGTTTAATTCTAGCCTTCTAACTGGAACATTCTAAAGACATAGATGCACTTAATTCTAGCCTTCTAACTGGAACATTCTAAAGACATAGATGCGTTTAATTCTAGCCTTCTAACTGGAACATTCTAAAGACATAGATGCACTTAATTCTAGCCTTCTAACTGGAACATTCTAAAGACATAGATGCACTTAATTCTAGCCTTCTAACTGGAACATTCTAAAGACATAGATGCACTTAATTCTAGCCTTCTAACTGGAACATTCTAAAGACATAGATGCACTTAATTCTAGCCTTCTAACTGGAACATTCTAAAGACATAGATGCACTTAATTCTAGCCTTCTAACTGGAACATTCTAAAGACATAGATGTGTCCCCATAGCTGAAAGTGACCTGCATGATGATGGTGGATTGACCCCTAGTGCAGAACTTGATGTCTATATGAGTAATAATGTGTGCAATACTCCAATATGTACTAACTAAGTTGAAGTACTTCTCCACCTCTTTGCCAAGCAACCAGGCAATGACTATGCCTCGGTCAACACACTCCATTGTCTGGTAGATATCATTCTTTGTCACGTTGCTTCTCACTTTACACTTTCTTTCACTTTGCTACTTCTTAAAAAGACAATTTACAATTCCGAGGTTTGTATTTCTCCAAATTGACAAGCAAATAACTTTCTTTCCTCTAATATCTGAGTCAAACTCTGCCTTTTAGCGGCTATGTTTACATGGACAACATCAACCCAACTAGTTTACCTTCATGTAAACAGTCTCCCTTGAAATCTTCATTTCCGCCTGTGATTTTATTTTGAAATACTATCGCCTACATAAATTGGTTACTTTTAGAATAATTTCACTTACATATGAAACATAACCTGAGTCATGTGTATTTGTCCATACAAATTCTAAACTCCATTTCCCCATCCTCCCAAACTTGGAGGAAGTCAAACTGTGTACAATACCATCATACCTGTACTTGACCAACTCATAAGATTTATTATTACCACTTAAAATTGTAATTCCTAAAATTGAAGCGGATTCCTTCACCACAGTCTCCCTCTCCCAGCCATGACCTTTGAATGAGGCCAATATATCTCACCGGGTGTTTAGGCAGTCACCCCTCAACACCCCACCCAGATTGGACCTGAGTTTGTGTCCACAGGTTGGTTCCTCCTTAAGTCATATAAGGGCCCGGGCATTATCCTTCCACCTAGTCCTTAGGCCATGGCTACTCTTCTGCTACACTGATCAGCACTTTCCTTTGTGCTTACCCCCTGATGCCCAAGACATGAAGGTAGCTTGGATGGAACTTAGCCTTCCAGACAATTGTTTCAGATCCTCAGATTGTTTTCCCTGGCTACGACTTGGACGATCTTGCAGCGTAGACGAAACAAACTCCTTCCCTGTCAACGACGCCTGGAAAGATCAACTCTGTTCCTTTGCCACCGCATGCAGAGCGACTCCAGGCCTACAGACTTAACGCACATACTTCCACCCCTTTTGCAACCGCTTCACCCCACGTGGTATGACGGACAACAAAGTGGCTGGCAGCTTCGGGCCGTATGCCTGCCCCCTCCCCTTTTGTTGCAAGTCCCGTGGGTTCTGGTTAGGATAATCCGAACATGCTTTTCGCAAGCCAGGTTGTGTGCTCTACCAATTATTGCCGTCATAGGGTGAATGTGGGAATCTTGATGTCCATGTAAACATAGCGAAGTATGATGAGGTTTTGTGTATGATTTTGGTGAGATCACTGTGAAACGTGTTCAGGCCATACTGAAAGAAACACAAAAAGAAAATGTGCTATCCTTTTTATCTGACTATCCTCTTGGTTCACATTCATTGACGAGTTCACCCACACTGCAGGGATGTTATGGTGCTGTCAAATATGGTAGTTGTCCTTCATCCTGGTCCTTGTATTCTCAGGGCAAGATGTACTCTACTGTGCAATCTACTAATACAAGTTTCAATCAATCAATCAAAAACCATTGTGTTGGATTACATTTCATCTCACTATTTGGAATTTGCAGAACAAAAGTCCTTAAAGAAATAAAAAGCTAACAGTTATCACTTCTTTCAAAGACATTCCTGCTAAAAAAAAAAAATGTGTCAGACTTCACACATTTGATCTTTTCAGTTGTTAAAACCCTCAAACCGAACTTATGTTCATTACATTGTTGATGCCCTGCAGAGTGGTTCTTTCTAGCTGTGTGACTTCTATGCTTTCACGTGTGTTGGTATGATGCTATCTGCTGTATACAGTGAGGAAAATAACTGTTGGTATGATGCTATCTGTTGTATACAGTGAGGAAAATAACTGTTGGTATGATGCTATCTGCTGTATACAGTGAGGAAAATAACTGTTGGTATGATGCTATCTGCTGTATACAGTGAGGAAAATAACTGTTGGTATGATGCTATCTGCTGTATACAGTGAGGAAAATAACTGTTGGTATGATGCTATCTGCTGTATACAGTGAGGAAAATAACTGTTGGTATGATGCTATCTGTTGTATACAGTGAGGAAAATAACTGTTGGTATGATGCTATCTGCTGTATACAGTGAGGAAAATAACTGTTGGTATGATGCTATCTGCTGTATACGGTGAGGAAAATAACTGTTGGTATGATGCTATCTGCTGTACACAGTGAGGAAAATAACTGTTGGTATGATGCTATCTGCTGTATACAGTGAGGAAAATAACTGTTGGTATGATGCTATCTGCTGTATACAGTGAGGAAAATAACTGTTGGTATGATGCTATCTGTTGTATACAGTGAGGAAAATAACTGTTGGTATGATGCTATCTGCTGTATACAGTGAGGAAAATAACTGTTGGTATGATGCTATCTGCTGTATACAGTGAGGAAAATAACTGTTGGTATGATGCTATCTGCTGTATACGGTGAGGAAAATAACTGTTGGTATGATGCTATCTGCTGTACACAGTGAGGAAAATAACTGTTGGTATGATGCTATCTGCTGTATACAGTGAGGAAAATAACTGTTGGTATGATGCTATCTGCTGTATACGGTGAGGAAAATAACTGTTGGTATGATGCTATCTGCTGTACACAGTGAGGAAAATAACTGTTGGTATGATGCTATCTGTTGTATACAGTGAGGAAAATAACTGTTGGTATGATGCTATCTGTTGTATACAGTGAGGAAAATAACTGTTGGTATGATGCTATCTGCTGTATACAGTGAGGAAAATAACTGTTGGTATGATGCTATCTGTTGTATACAGTGAGGAAAATAACTGTTGGTATGATGCTATCTGCTGTATACAGTGAGGAAAATAACTGTTGGTATGATGCTATCTGTTGTATACAGTGAGGAAAATAACTGTTGGTATGATGCTATCTGCTGTATACGGTGAGGAAAATAACTGTTGGTATGATGCTATCTGCTGTATACGGTGAGGAAAATAACTGTTGGTATGATGCTATCTGCTGTATACGGTGAGGAAAATAACTGTTGGTATGATGCTATCTGCTGTACACAGTGAGGAAAATAACTGTTGGTATGATGCTATCTGCTGTATACAGTGAGGAAAATAGCTGTTGGTATGATGCTATCTGCTGTATACAGTGAGGAAAATAACTGTTGGTATGATGCTATCTGTTGTATACAGTGAGGAAAATAACTGTTGGTATGATGCTATCTGCTGTATACAGTGAGGAAAATAACTGTTGGTATGATGCTATCTGTTGTATACAGTGAGGAAAATAACTGTTGGTATGATGCTATCTGCTGTATACAGTGAGGAAAATAACTGTTGGTATGATGCTATCTGTTGTATACAGTGAGGAAAATAACTGTTGGTATGATGCTATCTGCTGTATACAGTGAGGAAAATAACTGTTGGTATGATGCTATCTGTTGTATACAGTGAGGAAAATAACTGTTGGTATGATGCTATCTGCTGTATACGGTGAGGAAAATAACTGTTGGTATGATGCTATCTGCTGTATACGGTGAGGAAAATAACTGTTGGTATGATGCTATCTGCTGTATACGGTGAGGAAAATAACTGTTGGTATGATGCTATCTGCTGTACACAGTGAGGAAAATAACTGTTGGTATGATGCTATCTGCTGTATACAGTGAGGAAAATAACTGTTGGTATGATGCTATCTGCTGTACACAGTGAGGAAAATAACTGTTGGTATGATGCTATCTGCTGTATACAGTGAGGAAAATAACTGTTGGTATGATGCTATCTGCTGTATACAGTGAGGAAAATAACTGTTGGTATGATGCTATCTGTTGTATACAGTGAGGAAAATAACTGTTGGTATGATGCTATCTGCTGTACACAGTGAGGAAAATAACTGTTGGTATGATGCTATCTGCTGTACACAGTGAGGAAAATAACTATTTGATCCCCTGCTGATTTCAATTCTGGTTCTCCATGTTCCAACACACGGTGTCCAAACATTCTGTCTTTGCAAGTGTCAAAGCAACACAACCAGTAGGGATCCCAACTTTCCCCACTGGATATACTGGGATCACAATGAAGAGTTTTACATTGCACCCGTGTACCTGATTACGTCTACTCTTGTATTTCACCCTCAATGTCAGGTGACAATATCAGTGGATGGCATTTTGACCACCACGGGTTACACCCAGGATGACTACACCATGCTGGGATCAGATGACTTCTTCTACGTTGGTGGAAGCCCGAGCACAGCTGACCTGCCTGGGTCTCCTGTCAGCAACAACTTCATGGGTTGCCTCAAGGAGGTAAGGTGTGCTGTGTTCAGTCCATGCAGAGAATCAGGGAAGTGGTCACTGCTACAAAGCAGAGTAGCGGTTTGATTGACCAAGAATGATGCAGTCGTAAGGAAGTCATATCCTATTGCACTTAACCAGAGTTAATCGTTGTTGGGCCGCCATAACAAGTCTGTTTCTCAGCTGTGGTCCTCAGTTGTAATACACGTTTCCACCACTTGTGGCAGTGATGACAATCTCTAACAAACAGCAGAAGTCTGTCATGTCATAAGCACAAAGATTATGACTAAAGTTGTGAAGCTGTATTTTCATGTGCACTTTAATTGTTTTGACACTTGTATATGTTTTTAATCTATTTTTCATTTAATTAGAGTTCATTTATAGTAGCACTGCATAATTGCATGTAAATGCATCCTGTTAAACTGTAAGCAGGTTAGATATACTTAATGAATATGATTCAGTTCAAAAGTACCATTACTGAATCATTTTTAATATTTGAGTGGGCCCCGGACTCCTTTGTTGTAAAACAGTTGGGGCCGAGGTCCAAAAGGTGAAGAACCTCTGCTCTATTGGACATGTTGGTTGGTTTTGTTTGCAAGGGAGTTATCTGAACCCAAGTCAGTAGTAAAGTCTTCCCAACTAAATACTGGTCAACAATTCACAATTGATGTTCAATGTTTTATGCTTCATACTGGAATGTTTCAATCCATCGTCATTACCCCCTGGTATCACACAACACACACCTTTACAAACCTGCCAGTCACAGTCAGCCTAAAATAGTGCAACTAAAATACAAAAAACCCACAAATGAGAAGATAATGTGATGAGCTAGCATGGTTTGTGGCTAAATGGAAAGGCCAGCCCAGAATGTATCACCCAGCACAATACCACAGATGGTAAGACCACAGGAACGTCCACCAGAGCTGTGACATGAATGCTCATGTCCCCACCATCAGTCGTCTCCAAAGACCTTTCAGAGAATTTGAGACTAAATCCAACATTTAACATTTGAAGTATATTTTATTTTTATTTTGAGAGCTTCTAATATTTTAAATCACAAGAGGTTCAACTTTTTCCACCAAGAGCCGCATACAGAAAGTCAAGTATGAGGGGACTATTTACATTTGTTTTATATTAAAAAAAAAAAAAATGCTAAAAACGTGTGTGTGTGTGTGTGTGTGTGTGTGTGTGTGTGTGTGTGTGTGTGTGTGTGTGTGTGTGTGTGTGTGTGTGTGTGTGTGTGTGTGTGTGTGTGTGTGTGTGAAGACAAAACTTTGTGGTATAGGTGATTAAGTACATTAAAAGTCTCAGCTTTTTGCTCTTTTTTTTCTTACATTTTTACTGATTATTTTTTAGACAGTTATGTTATTATTTGAAAATATCCAACTTTTAAAGTTAAATTTTAGCAGACAGGTTAGGTATATTTTGCACAAAGTATCGGTATTGGCTCGGTATCGCCCGTACCAGCCTGAATTGTATCGGAAAGAAAATCAGTGGTATGGTAAATTACTAGTTTTCATCCACTACATTCCCCCCTTCCAGGGTTTTAGAACCCTGGACCATATGGGATGGATTTCTGACCTAGGCCCTACAACAACAATGTTGTTGTTGTTGTAGGGTAAAATTCCTCTATGACCCTCATTGAGCGATCACTGTCATCAGCCTGCAGTAATGTCATATCACAGAACACAATTAGTGGCCTCACCTCTGATTAGTCTTAGACTTCGTTACATTAGCTCATGGTCGTGCAGGATAAAAAAAGCAATAAGGTGCATTTATAAATAAATAAATAGGTTACTGTACAGATAAATACATTGCACTTTTTCATATGCATCCACATTTATGGATGTATGTTATACAGTATATAGTAAAATGGAATAACAGAATACCTTGATCATGCACATCATTGAACATAATTAGATGAATATATATATATATATATATATATATATATATATATATATATATATATATATATATATATATGTGCTTATACAGATATATTACACATTATTTGATATGCTTAAATGTGTTGTTTTAGCTCAGTTGTTGTGTAGCTGCTAGCTCCTCGTAGCCTACAGCAGGAATGTCCAAATTGCAGCCCGTAGCTATGTTTTTAACAGACAACCAAAACAATTGAAAATGTGGTATTTTCGTGTCGGTTCAATCAGCGGCAGCTACGCCCTATTTCATCATTTGACCTAAGTCTTTGGTTTCGTAGGCGGGACAGAGGGCAAGAGAACAACGTGGGACAGCAATTGTGTCCATCTTATACCATGCTAGTTGTTGTAAGGATAGGTCAACATGAGCGGCCACACCTTGACTTCCAACATATATAGGAGTCGAAGGGCTCCTAGTATGAGTGGTCTAACTGGTGATCATACATGTGGTGGTACACACGGACGCAGCTCAGTCAGCCAGGGCTTTCACTGATAGAACAGTTGGAGCTGTCCTTGTCCTTCACTCCTTCCTGGGAGGAGGCTTACCCGGTAGATGTTGCAGCTGTCAGGTAACACCAGGAAGGTTCCTTCTGTGCGATATTGAATGTCAGGGTATAGTTTGTAAAGCAGGTCATTACCAAGCAGGCAAGGTGTGTGCAGGTCGACCACGAAGGTGTGCTTCAATGAGTGTCCAGCAATCTGAACCGGAAGTGGTTTGGTGACAGGTATCATTCTTGTGATCACAGCAAAGCCTGCAACCTTCAAAAAGGAAGCACACCGTTTCTTTGGAACCACCTCATTCAAAAATGAGTGTGTGGCACCAGTGTCAATCATGAACTGATAACATTGTCCGTTGACACTTATGTCCAGCAGGGGGCCTGTCTGTATTTCCTGCTGGGGCTCCTTTGCCACGCCTGCATGATACACTTATGTCCAGCAGGGGGCCTGTCTGTATTTCCTGCTGGGGCTCCTTTGTATGATGTTTTGGCTGCAAATCGGAGCCTGTCTTGTTTAGAGAAGTTGGGACAGTCACGTTGCAAAACAGTTTCCACTCTGGACTGACCTTGGAGCACCGCGTCCTCCACCTGAGTCTGACTGTCTGCTTTCACCTTTGTTGAGGATTCTGTCCTCCATCTGTTGGAGCTCAAAAGCAAGTTCACCCACTGCTGAATATCATATGACGTTTAAAATAATAGCATTAATTGTCCTAGTAAACGTTAAATCAATACTCCTAATTCAAAGATTATACATACTACTTCATGTATTTTAAGTACCATTTTAAATCAACTAAAACTGTCTATAAGTTCATTAAACTATCATTTGTGTCTGTCAGTTACATTCCAGCATGCTACACTTCACTTGTGCAATCTGACTTCCTGTCGTGCGTGATATTCTACAAAATAAAAGGATGCATTTATTCTCGTTTGTTTATTACCATGCCGTAAAAGCCAGATCTCTAGAGCTGCCTAAGAATTTTAAGTCCACACGTGTTTACCTCAATAAAAACCCAATTCTAACCATGGGGTCAAAACTCCATGACCTCCCTCTACATTCAAACCAGCCACAACACACAACACACACACACACACACACACACACACACACACACACACACACACACACACACACACACACACATACACACACACACAGGGTTGTGTGTGTGTGTGTGTGTGTGTGTGTGTGTGTGTGTGTGTGTGTGTGTGTGTGTGTGTGTGTGTGTGTGTGTGTGTGTGTGTGTGTGTGTGTGTGTGTGTGTGTGTGTGTGTGTGTGTGCACATTCTAAGAGATAAGGCGAACCACAGTCCACATTTTCTTCATATCTTATTTCAATATCCCCACATTATCTGTCGTACGCATTCCTTTATTCCATTTTGCATGTAATTATTCTTATTGATTTCTTCCCATTTCACTTCAACAACCTAACAAACAAACAAAGTTGCAGCAAACTACCAGCAATAGCATACGCTGACACACAAACACCATGTTTTTCCACATGCACCTTCATTTGTCACTTTCTCATCTTTTCTTCAACTTGCTTTTCCTTAACACATCAATCCAAAATAAATCAGTCTTATAAAATACAACAAAGTCAACAACAATCCAAAACCATATCATGTATTTCTTTATCTCTTAACAGTCATTCCTCCTTCCTAATCTGATGCTATCGCTAATCCTAGACAGTTCATGACGTCTTGTGCTTGTAAATGTACTAGACAAACTGCTTATCTTGCACACATTTAGTTCCCACTTAGTTTTATTCTCCACATGTAATTCTACATTTAGTTCCCACTTAGTTTTATTCTCCACATGTAATTCTACATTTAGTTCCCACTTAGTTTTATTCTCCACATGTAATTCTACATTTAGTTCCCACTTAGTTTTATTCTCCACATGTAATTCTACATTTAGTTCCCACTTAGTTTTATTCTCCACATGTAATTCTACATTTAGTTCCCACTTAGTTTTATTCTCCACATGTAATTCTACATTTAGTTCCCACTTAGTTTTATTCTCCACATGTAATTCTACATTTAGTTCCCACTTAGTTTTATTCTCCACATGTAATTCTACATGCTCCAGTGTCACATAGAAATTTGCTATCTTTTTCCTGGAGAGGGGGGAGGAAGTGAAAAAATGTATTTGCCTCAAATTGTCTGTGCTAAACACTCTTCATCCACCACAATTCTATTAACAGTTACCCTGAAGCATTCACTTCAGCAAGAAGCATACTTGATGAAAGTATGTAGTAGTCCTGGTTTCCACTCTTAATTCAACTGTTTACTTGCATTTGAAAATGCTGCATCCATGCAATAATTCCTGCAAGTGCATGTGAACGTAGCATTTGAAAATAGTCAATCAGAGCCCTGGCTTTTGAGGCGTGGTGTGCGGCCTGTGAGGATGTGCGGCCTGTGAGGATGTGAGGATGTGAGGATGTGCGGCCTGTGAGGATGTGAGGATGTGAGGATGTGAGGATGTGAGGATGTGAGGATGACTGAAACACAAACACGCTCAGACAGAAATGTGCTGCTCCCCCAAGCTCATGATGTCATCTAACACTTGAATGGAGCTGGTAGCTGCAGCATGGCAGCAGCGGGGAACTGGCTTTCCGTGACACACTTCCATGACAACACACACACACACACACACACACACACACACACAGTATCATATGGTTTGCAGGGAGGGTGAGGAAGTAGCGCAGTAGCCATTTAATCCCCCTCTGGCCTACTTCCTACTCTGTGCTTGGCAGCTTTGCCGTTTCCTGGTCTCTGCATCAGCCACTCCAACACAACAATAATGACAACATACAGACACACAACAATAATGACAACATACAGACACACAACAATAATGACAACATACAGACACACAACAATAATGACAACATACAGACACACAACAATAATGACAACATACAGACACACAACAATAATGACAACATACAGACACACAACAATAATGACAACATACAGACACACAACAATAATGACAACATACAGACACACAACAATAATGACAACATACAGACACACAACAATAATGACAACATACAGACACACAACAAAAAAGACAACATACAGACACACAACAATAATGACAACATACAGACACACAACAATAATGACAACATACAGACACACAACAAAAAAGACAACATACAGACACACAACAATAATGACAACATACAGACACACAACAATGACAACATACACAACACAACAATAATGACAACATACAGACACACAACAATAATGACAACCTACACAACACAACAATAATGACAACATACACAACACAACAATGACAACATAATGACAACATACACAACACAACAATAATGACAACATACAGACACAACAATAATGACAACATACAGACACAACAATAATGACAACATACAGACACACAACAATAATGACAACATACAGACACACAACAATAATGACAACATACAGACACACAACAATAATGACAACATACAGACACACAACAATAATGACAACATACAGACACACAACAATAATGACAACATACAGACACACAACAATAATGACAACATACAGACACACAACAATAATGACAACATACAGACACACAACAATAATGACAACATACAGACACACAACAATAATGACAACATACAGACACACAACAATAATGACAACATACAGACACACAACAATAATGACAACATACAGACACACAACAATAATGACAACATACAGACACACAACAATAATGACAACATACAGACACACAACAATAATGACAACATACAGACACACAACAATAATGACAACATACAGACACACAACAATAATGACAACATACAGACACACAACAAAAAAGACAACATACAGACACACAACAATAATGACAACATACAGACACACAACAATAATGACAACATACAGACACACAACAAAAAAGACAACATACAGACACACAACAATAATGACAACATACAGACACACAACAATGACAACATACACAACACAACAATAATGACAACATACAGACACACAACAATAATGACAACCTACACAACACAACAATAATGACAACATACACAACACAACAATGACAACATAATGACAACATACACAACACAACAATAATGACAACATACAGACACAACAATAATGACAACATACAGACACAACAATAATGACAACATACAGACACACAACAATAATGACAACATACAGACACACAACAATAATGACAACATACAGACACACAACAATAATGACAACATACAGACACACAACAATAATGACAACATACAGACACACAACAATAATGACAACATACAGACACACAACAATAATGACAACATACAGACACACAACAATAATGACAACATACAGACACACAACAATAATGACAACATACAGACACACAACAATAATGACAACATACAGACACACAACAATAATGACAACATACAGACACACAACAATAATGACAACATACAGACACACAACAATAATGACAACATACAGACACACAACAATAATGACAACATACAGACACACAACAATAATGACAACATACAGACACACAACAATAATGACAACATACAGACACACAACAATAATGACAACATACAGACACACAACAATAATGACAACATACAGACACACAACAATAATGACAACATACAGACACACAACAATAATGACAACATACAGACACACAACAATAATGACAACATACAGACACACAACAATAATGACAACATACAGACACACAACAAAAAAGACAACATACAGACACACAACAATAATGACAACATACAGACACACAACAATAATGACAACATACAGACACACAACAAAAAAGACAACATACAGACACACAACAATAATGACAACATACAGACACACAACAATGACAACATACACAACACAACAATAATGACAACATACAGACACACAACAATAATGACAACCTACACAACACAACAATAATGACAACATACACAACACAACAATGACAACATAATGACAACATACACAACACAACAATAATGACAACATACAGACACAACAATAATGACAACATACAGACACAACAATAATGACAACATACAGACACACAACAATAATGACAACATACAGACACACAACAATAATGACAACATACAGACACACAACAATAATGACAACATACAGACACACAACAATAATGACAACATACAGACACACAACAATAATGACAACATACAGACACACAACAATAATGACAACATACAGACACACAACAATAATGACAACATACAGACACACAACAATAATGACAACATACAGACACACAACAATAATGACAACATACAGACACACAACAATAATGACAACATACAGACACACAACAATAATGACAACATACAGACACACAACAATAATGACAACATACAGACACACAACAATAATGACAACATACAGACACACAACAATAATGACAACATACAGACACACAACAATAATGACAACATACAGACACACAACAATAATGACAACATACAGACACACAACAAAAAAGACAACATACAGACACACAACAATAATGACAACATACAGACACACAACAATAATGACAACATACAGACACACAACAAAAAAGACAACATACAGACACACAACAATAATGACAACATACAGACACACAACAATGACAACATACACAACACAACAATAATGACAACATACAGACACACAACAATAATGACAACCTACACAACACAACAATAATGACAACATACACAACACAACAATGACAACATAATGACAACATACACAACACAACAATAATGACAACATACAGACACAACAATAATGACAACATACAGACACAACAATAATGACAACATACAGACACACAACAATAATGACAACATACAGACACACAACAATAATGACAACATACAGACACACAACAATAATGACAACATACAGACACACAACAATAATGACAACATACAGACACACAACAATAATGACAACATACAGACACACAACAATAATGACAACATACAGACACACAACAATAATGACAACATACAGACACACAACAATAATGACAACATACAGACACACAACAATAATGACAACATACAGACACACAACAATAATGACAACATACAGACACACAACAATAATGACAACATACAGACACACAACAATAATGACAACATACAGACACACAACAATAATGACAACATACAGACACACAACAATAATGACAACATACAGACACACAACAATAATGACAACATACAGACACACAACAATAATGACAACATACAGACACACAACAAAAAAGACAACATACAGACACACAACAATAATGACAACATACAGACACACAACAATAATGACAACATACAGACACACAACAAAAAGACAACATACAGACACACAACAATAATGACAACATACAGACACACAACAATGACAACATACACAACACAACAATAATGACAACATACAGACACACAACAATAATGACAACCTACACAACACAACAATAATGACAACATACACAACACAACAATGACAACATAATGACAACATACACAACACAACAATAATGACAACATACAGACACAACAATAATGACAACATACAGACACAACAATAATGACAACATACAGACACACAACAATAATGACAACATACAGACACACAACAATAATGACAACATACAGACACACAACAATAATGACAACATACAGACACAACAATAATGACAACATACAGACACACAACAATAATGACAACATACAGACACACAACAATAATGACAACATACAGACACACAACAATAATGACAACATACAGACACACAACAATAATGACAACATACAGACACACAACAATAATGACAACATACAGACACACAACAATAATGACAACATACAGACACACAACAATAATGACAACATACAGACACACAACAATAATGACAACATACAGACACACAACAATAATGACAACATACAGACACACAACAATAATGACAACATACAGACACACAACAAAAAAGACAACATACAGACACACAACAATAATGACAACATACAGACACACAACAATAATGACAACATACAGACACACAACAAAAAAGACAACATACAGACACACAACAATAATGACAACATACAGACACACAACAATGACAACATACACAACACAACAATAATGACAACATACAGACACACAACAATAATGACAACCTACACAACACAACAATAATGACAACATACACAACACAACAATGACAACATAATGACAACATACACAACACAACAATAATGACAACATACAGACACAACAATAATGACAACATACAGACACAACAATAATGACAACATACAGACACACAACAATAATGACAACATACAGACACACAACAATAATGACAACATACAGACACACAACAATAATGACAACATACAGACACAACAATAATGACAACATACAGACACACAACAATAATGACAACATACAGACACACAACAATAATGACAACATACAGACACACAACAATAATGACAACATACAGACACACAACAATAATGACAACATACAGACACACAACAATAATGACAACATACAGACACACAACAATAATGACAACATACAGACACACAACAATAATGACAACATACAGACACACAACAATAATGACAACATACAGACACACAACAATAATGACAACATACAGACACACAACAATAATGACAACATACAGACACACAACAATAATGACAACATACAGACACACAACAATAATGACAACATACAGACACACAACAAAAAAGACAACATACAGACACACAACAATAATGACAACATACAGACACACAACAATAATGACAACATACAGACACACAACAAAAAAGACAACATACAGACACACAACAATAATGACAACATACAGACACACAACAATGACAACATACACAACACAACAATAATGACAACATACAGACACACAACAATAATGACAACCTACACAACACAACAATAATGACAACATACACAACACAACAATGACAACATAATGACAACATACACAACACAACAATAATGACAACATACAGACACAACAATAATGACAACATACAGACACAACAATAATGACAACATACAGACACACAACAATAATGACAACATACAGACACACAACAATAATGACAACATACAGACACACAACAATAATGACAACATACAGACACACAACAATAATGACAACATACAGACACACAACAATAATGACAACATACAGACACACAACAATAATGACAACATACAGACACACAACAATAATGACAACATACAGACACACAACAATAATGACAACATACAGACACACAACAATAATGACAACATACAGACACACAACAATAATGACAACATACAGACACACAACAAAAAAGACAACATACAGACACACAACAATAATGACAACATACAGACACACAACAATAATGACAACATACAGACACACAACAAAAAAGACAACATACAGACACACAACAATAATGACAACATACAGACACACAACAATGACAACATACACAACACAACAATAATGACAACATACAGACACACAACAATAATGACAACCTACACAACACAACAATAATGACAACATACACAACACAACAATGACAACATAATGACAACATACACAACACAACAATAATGACAACATACAGACACAACAATAATGACAACATACAGACACAACAATAATGACAACATACAGACACACAACAATAATGACAACATACAGACACACAACAATAATGACAACATACAGACACACAACAATAATGACAACATACAGACACACAACAATAATGACAACATACAGACACACAACAATAATGACAACATACAGACACACAACAATAATGACAACATACAGACACACAACAATAATGACAACATACAGACACACAACAATAATGACAACATACAGACACACAACAATAATGACAACATACAGACACACAACAATAATGACAACATACAGACACACAACAATAATGACAACATACAGACACACAACAATAATGACAACATACAGACACACAACAATAATGACAACATACAGACACACAACAATAATGACAACATACAGACACACAACAATAATGACAACATACAGACACACAACAATAATGACAACATACAGACACACAACAAAAAAGACAACATACAGACACACAACAATAATGACAACATACAGACACACAACAATAATGACAACATACAGACACACAACAAAAAAGACAACATACAGACACACAACAATAATGACAACATACAGACACACAACAATGACAACATACACAACACAACAATAATGACAACATACAGACACACAACAATAATGACAACCTACACAACACAACAATAATGACAACATACACAACACAACAATGACAACATAATGACAACATACACAACACAACAATAATGACAACATACAGACACAACAATAATGACAACATACAGACACAACAATAATGACAACATACAGACACACAACAATAATGACAACATACAGACACACAACAATAATGACAACATACAGACACACAACAATAATGACAACATACAGACACACAACAATAATGACAACATACAGACACACAACAATAATGACAACATACAGACACACAACAATAATGACAACATACAGACACACAACAATAATGACAACATACAGACACACAACAATAATGACAACATACAGACACACAACAATAATGACAACATACAGACACACAACAATAATGACAACATACAGACACACAACAATAATGACAACATACAGACACACAACAATAATGACAACATACAGACACACAACAATAATGACAACATACAGACACACAACAATAATGACAACATACAGACACACAACAATAATGACAACATACAGACACACAACAATAATGACAACATACAGACACACAACAATAATGACAACATACAGACACACAACAATAATGACAACATACAGACACACAACAATAATGACAACATACAGACACACAACAATAATGACAACATACAGACACACAACAATAATGACAACATACAGACACACAACAATAATGACAACATACAGACACACAACAAAAAAGACAACATACAGACACACAACAATAATGACAACATACAGACACACAACAATAATGACAACATACAGACACACAACAAAAAAGACAACATACAGACACACAACAATAATGACAACATACAGACACACAACAATGACAACATACACAACACAACAATAATGACAACATACAGACACACAACAATAATGACAACCTACACAACACAACAATAATGACAACATACACAACACAACAATGACAACATAATGACAACATACACAACACAACAATAATGACAACATACAGACACAACAATAATGACAACATACAGACACAACAATAATGACAACATACAGACACACAACAATAATGACAACATACAGACACACAACAATAATGACAACATACAGACACACAACAATAATGACAACATACAGACACACAACAATAATGACAACATACAGACACACAACAATAATGACAACATACAGACACACAACAATAATGACAACATACAGACACACAACAATAATGACAACATACAGACACACAACAATAATGACAACATACAGACACACAACAATAATGACAACATACAGACACACAACAATAATGACAACATACAGACACACAACAATAATGACAACATACAGACACACAACAATAATGACAACATACAGACACACAACAATAATGACAACATACAGACACACAACAATAATGACAACATACAGACACACAACAATAATGACAACATACAGACACACAACAATAATGACAACATACAGACACACAACAAAAAAGACAACATACAGACACACAACAATAATGACAACATACAGACACACAACAATAATGACAACATACAGACACACAACAAAAAAGACAACATACAGACACACAACAATAATGACAACATACAGACACACAACAATGACAACATACACAACACAACAATAATGACAACATACAGACACACAACAATAATGACAACCTACACAACACAACAATAATGACAACATACACAACACAACAATGACAACATAATGACAACATACACAACACAACAATAATGACAACATACAGACACAACAATAATGACAACATACAGACACAACAATAATGACAACATACAGACACACAACAATAATGACAACATACAGACACACAACAATAATGACAACATACAGACACACAACAATAATGACAACATACAGACACACAACAATAATGACAACATACAGACACACAACAATAATGACAACATACAGACACACAACAATAATGACAACATACAGACACACAACAATAATGACAACATACAGACACACAACAATAATGACAACATACAGACACACAACAATAATGACAACATACAGACACACAACAATAATGACAACATACAGACACACAACAATAATGACAACATACAGACACACAACAATAATGACAACATACAGACACACAACAATAATGACAACATACAGACACACAACAATAATGACAACATACAGACACACAACAATAATGACAACATACAGACACACAACAATAATGACAACATACAGACACACAACAAAAAAGACAACATACAGACACACAACAATAATGACAACATACAGACACACAACAATAATGACAACATACAGACACACAACAAAAAAGACAACATACAGACACACAACAATAATGACAACATACAGACACACAACAATGACAACATACACAACACAACAATAATGACAACATACAGACACACAACAATAATGACAACCTACACAACACAACAATAATGACAACATACACAACACAACAATGACAACATAATGACAACATACACAACACAACAATAATGACAACATACAGACACAACAATAATGACAACATACAGACACAACAATAATGACAACATACAGACACACAACAATAATGACAACATACAGACACACAACAATAATGACAACATACAGACACACAACAATAATGACAACATACAGACACAACAATAATGACAACATACAGACACACAACAATAATGACAACATACAGACACACAACAATAATGACAACATACAGACACACAACAATAATGACAACATACAGACACACAACAATAATGACAACATACAGACACACAACAATAATGACAACATACAGACACACAACAATAATGACAACATACAGACACACAACAATAATGACAACATACAGACACACAACAATAATGACAACATACAGACACACAACAATAATGACAACATACAGACACACAACAATAATGACAACATACAGACACACAACAAAAAAGACAACATACAGACACACAACAATAATGACAACATACAGACACACAACAATAATGACAACATACAGACACACAACAAAAAAGACAACATACAGACACACAACAATAATGACAACATACAGACACACAACAATGACAACATACACAACACAACAATAATGACAACATACAGACACACAACAATAATGACAACCTACACAACACAACAATAATGACAACATACACAACACAACAATGACAACATAATGACAACATACACAACACAACAATAATGACAACATACAGACACAACAATAATGACAACATACAGACACAACAATAATGACAACATACAGACACACAACAATAATGACAACATACAGACACACAACAATAATGACAACATACAGACACACAACAATAATGACAACATACAGACACAACAATAATGACAACATACAGACACACAACAATAATGACAACATACAGACACACAACAATAATGACAACATACAGACACACAACAATAATGACAACATACAGACACACAACAATAATGACAACATACAGACACACAACAATAATGACAACATACAGACACACAACAATAATGACAACATACAGACACACAACAATAATGACAACATACAGACACACAACAATAATGACAACATACAGACACACAACAATAATGACAACATACAGACACACAACAATAATGACAACATACAGACACACAACAATAATGACAACATACAGACACACAACAATAATGACAACATACAGACACACAACAAAAAAGACAACATACAGACACACAACAATAATGACAACATACAGACACACAACAATAATGACAACATACAGACACACAACAAAAAAGACAACATACAGACACACAACAATAATGACAACATACAGACACACAACAATGACAACATACACAACACAACAATAATGACAACATACAGACACACAACAATAATGACAACCTACACAACACAACAATAATGACAACATACACAACACAACAATGACAACATAATGACAACATACACAACACAACAATAATGACAACATACAGACACAACAATAATGACAACATACAGACACAACAATAATGACAACATACAGACACACAACAATAATGACAACATACAGACACACAACAATAATGACAACATACAGACACACAACAATAATGACAACATACAGACACACAACAATAATGACAACATACAGACACACAACAATAATGACAACATACAGACACACAACAATAATGACAACATACAGACACACAACAATAATGACAACATACAGACACACAACAATAATGACAACATACAGACACACAACAATAATGACAACATACAGACACACAACAATAATGACAACATACAGACACACAACAAAAAAGACAACATACAGACACACAACAATAATGACAACATACAGACACACAACAATAATGACAACATACAGACACACAACAAAAAAGACAACATACAGACACACAACAATAATGACAACATACAGACACACAACAATGACAACATACACAACACAACAATAATGACAACATACAGACACACAACAATAATGACAACCTACACAACACAACAATAATGACAACATACACAACACAACAATGACAACATAATGACAACATACACAACACAACAATAATGACAACATACAGACACAACAATAATGACAACATACAGACACAACAATAATGACAACATACAGACACACAACAATAATGACAACATACAGACACACAACAATAATGACAACATACAGACACACAACAATAATGACAACATACAGACACAACAATAATGACAACATACAGACACACAACAATAATGACAACATACAGACACACAACAATAATGACAACATACAGACACACAACAATAATGACAACATACAGACACACAACAATAATGACAACATACAGACACACAACAATAATGACAACATACAGACACACAACAATAATGACAACATACAGACACACAACAATAATGACAACATACAGACACACAACAATAATGACAACATACAGACACACAACAATAATGACAACATACAGACACACAACAATAATGACAACATACAGACACACAACAATAATGACAACATACAGACACACAACAATAATGACAACATACAGACACACAACAAAAAAGACAACATACAGACACACAACAATAATGACAACATACAGACACACAACAATAATGACAACATACAGACACACAACAAAAAAGACAACATACAGACACACAACAATAATGACAACATACAGACACACAACAATGACAACATACACAACACAACAATAATGACAACATACAGACACACAACAATAATGACAACCTACACAACACAACAATAATGACAACATACACAACACAAC
This sequence comes from Entelurus aequoreus, assembly GCF_033978785.1. Classification (NCBI taxonomy): domain Eukaryota; kingdom Metazoa; phylum Chordata; class Actinopteri; order Syngnathiformes; family Syngnathidae; genus Entelurus; species Entelurus aequoreus. The sequence goes on along the minus strand of NC_084753.1, from coordinate 45,333,981 downwards.
AATGACAACATAATGACAACATACACAACACAACAATAATGACAACATACAGACACAACAATAATGACAACATACAGACACAACAATAATGACAACATACAGACACACAACAATAATGACAACATACAGACACACAACAATAATGACAACATACAGACACACAACAATAATGACAACATACAGACACACAACAATAATGACAACATACAGACACACAACAATAATGACAACATACAGACACACAACAATAATGACAACATACAGACACACAACAATAATGACAACATACAGACACACAACAATAATGACAACATACAGACACACAACAATAATGACAACATACAGACACACAACAATAATGACAACATACAGACACACAACAATAATGACAACATACAGACACACAACAATAATGACAACATACAGACACACAACAATAATGACAACATACAGACACACAACAATAATGACAACATACAGACACACAACAATAATGACAACATACAGACACACAACAAAAAAGACAACATACAGACACACAACAATAATGACAACATACAGACACACAACAATAATGACAACATACAGACACACAACAAAAAAGACAACATACAGACACACAACAATAATGACAACATACAGACACACAACAATGACAACATACACAACACAACAATAATGACAACATACAGACACACAACAATAATGACAACCTACACAACACAACAATAATGACAACATACACAACACAACAATGACAACATAATGACAACATACACAACACAACAATAATGACAACATACAGACACAACAATAATGACAACATACAGACACAACAATAATGACAACATACAGACACACAACAATAATGACAACATACAGACACACAACAATAATGACAACATACAGACACACAACAATAATGACAACATACAGACACAACAATAATGACAACATACAGACACACAACAATAATGACAACATACAGACACACAACAATAATGACAACATACAGACACACAACAATAATGACAACATACAGACACACAACAATAATGACAACATACAGACACACAACAATAATGACAACATACAGACACACAACAATAATGACAACATACAGACACACAACAATAATGACAACATACAGACACACAACAATAATGACAACATACAGACACACAACAATAATGACAACATACAGACACACAACAATAATGACAACATACAGACACACAACAATAATGACAACATACAGACACACAACAATAATGACAACATACAGACACACAACAAAAAAGACAACATACAGACACACAACAATAATGACAACATACAGACACACAACAATAATGACAACATACAGACACACAACAAAAAAGACAACATACAGACACACAACAATAATGACAACATACAGACACACAACAATGACAACATACACAACACAACAATAATGACAACATACAGACACACAACAATAATGACAACCTACACAACACAACAATAATGACAACATACACAACACAACAATGACAACATAATGACAACATACACAACACAACAATAATGACAACATACAGACACAACAATAATGACAACATACAGACACAACAATAATGACAACATACAGACACACAACAATAATGACAACATACAGACACACAACAATAATGACAACATACAGACACACAACAATAATGACAACATACAGACACAACAATAATGACAACATACAGACACACAACAATAATGACAACATACAGACACACAACAATAATGACAACATACAGACACACAACAATAATGACAACATACAGACACACAACAATAATGACAACATACAGACACACAACAATAATGACAACATACAGACACACAACAATAATGACAACATACAGACACACAACAATAATGACAACATACAGACACACAACAATAATGACAACATACAGACACACAACAATAATGACAACATACAGACACACAACAATAATGACAACATACAGACACACAACAAAAAAGACAACATACAGACACACAACAATAATGACAACATACAGACACACAACAATAATGACAACATACAGACACACAACAAAAAAGACAACATACAGACACACAACAATAATGACAACATACAGACACACAACAATGACAACATACACAACACAACAATAATGACAACATACAGACACACAACAATAATGACAACCTACACAACACAACAATAATGACAACATACACAACACAACAATGACAACATAATGACAACATACACAACACAACAATAATGACAACATACAGACACAACAATAATGACAACATACAGACACAACAATAATGACAACATACAGACACACAACAATAATGACAACATACAGACACACAACAATAATGACAACATACAGACACACAACAATAATGACAACATACAGACACAACAATAATGACAACATACAGACACACAACAATAATGACAACATACAGACACACAACAATAATGACAACATACAGACACACAACAATAATGACAACATACAGACACACAACAATAATGACAACATACAGACACACAACAATAATGACAACATACAGACACACAACAATAATGACAACATACAGACACACAACAATAATGACAACATACAGACACACAACAATAATGACAACATACAGACACACAACAATAATGACAACATACAGACACACAACAATAATGACAACATACAGACACACAACAATAATGACAACATACAGACACACAACAATAATGACAACATACAGACACACAACAAAAAAGACAACATACAGACACACAACAATAATGACAACATACAGACACACAACAATAATGACAACATACAGACACACAACAAAAAAGACAACATACAGACACACAACAATAATGACAACATACAGACACACAACAATGACAACATACACAACACAACAATAATGACAACATACAGACACACAACAATAATGACAACCTACACAACACAACAATAATGACAACATACACAACACAACAATGACAACATAATGACAACATACACAACACAACAATAATGACAACATACAGACACAACAATAATGACAACATACAGACACAACAATAATGACAACATACAGACACACAACAATAATGACAACATACAGACACACAACAATAATGACAACATACAGACACACAACAATAATGACAACATACAGACACAACAATAATGACAACATACAGACACACAACAATAATGACAACATACAGACACACAACAATAATGACAACATACAGACACACAACAATAATGACAACATACAGACACACAACAATAATGACAACATACAGACACACAACAATAATGACAACATACAGACACACAACAATAATGACAACATACAGACACACAACAATAATGACAACATACAGACACACAACAAAAAAGACAACATACAGACACACAACAATAATGACAACATACAGACACACAACAATAATGACAACATACAGACACACAACAAAAAAGACAACATACAGACACACAACAATAATGACAACATACAGACACACAACAATGACAACATACACAACACAACAATAATGACAACATACAGACACACAACAATAATGACAACCTACACAACACAACAATAATGACAACATACACAACACAACAATGACAACATAATGACAACATACACAACACAACAATAATGACAACATACAGACACAACAATAATGACAACATACAGACACAACAATAATGACAACATACAGACACACAACAATAATGACAACATACAGACACACAACAATAATGACAACATACAGACACACAACAATAATGACAACATACAGACACAACAATAATGACAACATACAGACACACAACAATAATGACAACATACAGACACACAACAATAATGACAACATACAGACACACAACAATAATGACAACATACAGACACACAACAATAATGACAACATACAGACACACAACAATAATGACAACATACAGACACACAACAATAATGACAACATACAGACACACAACAATAATGACAACATACAGACACACAACAATAATGACAACATACAGACACACAACAATAATGACAACATACAGACACACAACAATAATGACAACATACAGACACACAACAATAATGACAACATACAGACACACAACAATAATGACAACATACAGACACACAACAAAAAAGACAACATACAGACACACAACAATAATGACAACATACAGACACACAACAATAATGACAACATACAGACACACAACAAAAAAGACAACATACAGACACACAACAATAATGACAACATACAGACACACAACAATGACAACATACACAACACAACAATAATGACAACATACAGACACACAACAATAATGACAACCTACACAACACAACAATAATGACAACATACACAACACAACAATGACAACATAATGACAACATACACAACACAACAATAATGACAACATACAGACACAACAATAATGACAACATACAGACACAACAATAATGACAACATACAGACACACAACAATAATGACAACATACAGACACACAACAATAATGACAACATACAGACACACAACAATAATGACAACATACAGACACAACAATAATGACAACATACAGACACACAACAATAATGACAACATACAGACACACAACAATAATGACAACATACAGACACACAACAATAATGACAACATACAGACACACAACAATAATGACAACATACAGACACACAACAATAATGACAACATACAGACACACAACAATAATGACAACATACAGACACACAACAATAATGACAACATACAGACACACAACAATAATGACAACATACAGACACACAACAATAATGACAACATACAGACACACAACAATAATGACAACATACAGACACACAACAAAAAAGACAACATACAGACACACAACAATAATGACAACATACAGACACACAACAATAATGACAACATACAGACACACAACAAAAAAGACAACATACAGACACACAACAATAATGACAACATACAGACACACAACAATGACAACATACACAACACAACAATAATGACAACATACAGACACACAACAATAATGACAACCTACACAACACAACAATAATGACAACATACACAACACAACAATGACAACATAATGACAACATACACAACACAACAATAATGACAACATACAGACACAACAATAATGACAACATACAGACACAACAATAATGACAACATACAGACACACAACAATAATGACAACATACAGACACACAACAATAATGACAACATACAGACACACAACAATAATGACAACATACAGACACAACAATAATGACAACATACAGACACACAACAATAATGACAACATACAGACACACAACAATAATGACAACATACAGACACACAACAATAATGACAACATACAGACACACAACAATAATGACAACATACAGACACACAACAATAATGACAACATACAGACACACAACAATAATGACAACATACAGACACACAACAATAATGACAACATACAGACACACAACAATAATGACAACATACAGACACACAACAATAATGACAACATACAGACACACAACAATAATGACAACATACAGACACACAACAATAATGACAACATACAGACACACAACAATAATGACAACATACAGACACACAACAAAAAAGACAACATACAGACACACAACAATAATGACAACATACAGACACACAACAATAATGACAACATACAGACACACAACAAAAAAGACAACATACAGACACACAACAATAATGACAACATACAGACACACAACAATGACAACATACACAACACAACAATAATGACAACATACAGACACACAACAATAATGACAACCTACACAACACAACAATAATGACAACATACACAACACAACAATGACAACATAATGACAACATACACAACACAACAATAATGACAACATACAGACACAACAATAATGACAACATACAGACACAACAATAATGACAACATACAGACACACAACAATAATGACAACATACAGACACACAACAATAATGACAACATACAGACACACAACAATAATGACAACATACAGACACAACAATAATGACAACATACAGACACACAACAATAATGACAACATACAGACACACAACAATAATGACAACATACAGACACACAACAATAATGACAACATACAGACACACAACAATAATGACAACATACAGACACACAACAATAATGACAACATACAGACACACAACAATAATGACAACATACAGACACACAACAATAATGACAACATACAGACACACAACAATAATGACAACATACAGACACACAACAATAATGACAACATACAGACACACAACAATAATGACAACATACAGACACACAACAAAAAAGACAACATACAGACACACAACAATAATGACAACATACAGACACACAACAATAATGACAACATACAGACACACAACAAAAAAGACAACATACAGACACACAACAATAATGACAACATACAGACACACAACAATGACAACATACACAACACAACAATAATGACAACATACAGACACACAACAATAATGACAACCTACACAACACAACAATAATGACAACATACACAACACAACAATGACAACATAATGACAACATACACAACACAACAATAATGACAACATACAGACACAACAATAATGACAACATACAGACACAACAATAATGACAACATACAGACACACAACAATAATGACAACATACAGACACACAACAATAATGACAACATACAGACACACAACAATAATGACAACATACAGACACAACAATAATGACAACATACAGACACACAACAATAATGACAACATACAGACACACAACAATAATGACAACATACAGACACACAACAATAATGACACAACAATAATGACAACATACAGACACACAACAATAATGACAACATACAGACACACAACAATAATGACAACATACAGACACACAACAATAATGACAACATACAGACACACAACAATAATGACAACATACAGACACACAACAATAATGACAACATACAGACACACAACAATAATGACAACATACAGACACACAACAATAATGACAACATACAGACACACAACAATAATGACAACATACAGACACACAACAATAATGACAACATACAGACACACAACAATAATGACAACATACAGACACACAACAAAAAAGACAACATACAGACACACAACAATAATGACAACATACAGACACACAACAATAATGACAACATACAGACACACAACAAAAAAGACAACATACAGACACACAACAATAATGACAACATACAGACACACAACAATGACAACATACACAACACAACAATAATGACAACATACAGACACACAACAATAATGACAACCTACACAACACAACAATAATGACAACATACACAACACAACAATGACAACATAATGACAACATACACAACACAACAATAATGACAACATACAGACACAACAATAATGACAACATACAGACACAACAATAATGACAACATACAGACACACAACAATAATGACAACATACAGACACACAACAATAATGACAACATACAGACACACAACAATAATGACAACATACAGACACAACAATAATGACAACATACAGACACACAACAATAATGACAACATACAGACACACAACAATAATGACAACATACAGACACACAACAATAATGACAACATACAGACACACAACAATAATGACAACATACAGACACACAACAATAATGACAACATACAGACACACAACAATAATGACAACATACAGACACACAACAATAATGACAACATACAGACACACAACAATAATGACAACATACAGACACACAACAATAATGACAACATACAGACACACAACAATAATGACAACATACAGACACACAACAAAAAAGACAACATACAGACACACAACAATAATGACAACATACAGACACACAACAATAATGACAACATACAGACACACAACAAAAAAGACAACATACAGACACACAACAATAATGACAACATACAGACACACAACAATGACAACATACACAACACAACAATAATGACAACATACAGACACACAACAATAATGACAACCTACACAACACAACAATAATGACAACATACACAACACAACAATGACAACATAATGACAACATACACAACACAACAATAATGACAACATACAGACACAACAATAATGACAACATACAGACACAACAATAATGACAACATACAGACACACAACAATAATGACAACATACAGACACACAACAATAATGACAACATACAGACACACAACAATAATGACAACATACAGACACAACAATAATGACAACATACAGACACACAACAATAATGACAACATACAGACACACAACAATAATGACAACATACAGACACACAACAATAATGACAACATACAGACACACAACAATAATGACAACATACAGACACACAACAATAATGACAACATACAGACACACAACAATAATGACAACATACAGACACACAACAATAATGACAACATACAGACACACAACAATAATGACAACATACAGACACACAACAATAATGACAACATACAGACACACAACAATAATGACAACATACAGACACACAACAATAATGACAACATACAGACACACAACAATAATGACAACATACAGACACACAACAAAAAAGACAACATACAGACACACAACAATAATGACAACATACAGACACACAACAATAATGACAACATACAGACACACAACAAAAAAGACAACATACAGACACACAACAATAATGACAACATACAGACACACAACAATGACAACATACACAACACAACAATAATGACAACATACAGACACACAACAATAATGACAACCTACACAACACAACAATAATGACAACATACACAACACAACAATGACAACATAATGACAACATACACAACACAACAATAATGACAACATACAGACACAACAATAATGACAACATACAGACACAACAATAATGACAACATACAGACACACAACAATAATGACAACATACAGACACACAACAATAATGACAACATACAGACACACAACAATAATGACAACATACAGACACAACAATAATGACAACATACAGACACACAACAATAATGACAACATACAGACACACAACAATAATGACAACATACAGACACACAACAATAATGACAACATACAGACACACAACAATAATGACAACATACAGACACACAACAATAATGACAACATACAGACACACAACAATAATGACAACATACAGACACACAACAATAATGACAACATACAGACACACAACAATAATGACAACATACAGACACACAACAATAATGACAACATACAGACACACAACAATAATGACAACATACAGACACACAACAAAAAAGACAACATACAGACACACAACAATAATGACAACATACAGACACACAACAATAATGACAACATACAGACACACAACAAAAAAGACAACATACAGACACACAACAATAATGACAACATACAGACACACAACAATGACAACATACACAACACAACAATAATGACAACATACAGACACACAACAATAATGACAACCTACACAACACAACAATAATGACAACATACACAACACAACAATGACAACATAATGACAACATACACAACACAACAATAATGACAACATACAGACACAACAATAATGACAACATACAGACACAACAATAATGACAACATACAGACACACAACAATAATGACAACATACAGACACACAACAATAATGACAACATACAGACACACAACAATAATGACAACATACAGACACAACAATAATGACAACATACAGACACACAACAATAATGACAACATACAGACACACAACAATAATGACAACATACAGACACACAACAATAATGACAACATACAGACACACAACAATAATGACAACATACAGACACACAACAATAATGACAACATACAGACACACAACAATAATGACAACATACAGACACACAACAATAATGACAACATACAGACACACAACAATAATGACAACATACAGACACACAACAATAATGACAACATACAGACACACAACAATAATGACAACATACAGACACACAACAATAATGACAACATACAGACACACAACAATAATGACAACATACAGACACACAACAAAAAAGACAACATACAGACACACAACAATAATGACAACATACAGACACACAACAATAATGACAACATACAGACACACAACAAAAAAGACAACATACAGACACACAACAATAATGACAACATACAGACACACAACAATGACAACATACACAACACAACAATAATGACAACATACAGACACACAACAATAATGACAACCTACACAACACAACAATAATGACAACATACACAACACAACAATGACAACATAATGACAACATACACAACACAACAATAATGACAACATACAGACACAACAATAATGACAACATACAGACACAACAATAATGACAACATACAGACACACAACAATAATGACAACATACAGACACACAACAATAATGACAACATACAGACACACAACAATAATGACAACATACAGACACAACAATAATGACAACATACAGACACACAACAATAATGACAACATACAGACACACAACAATAATGACAACATACAGACACACAACAATAATGACAACATACAGACACACAACAATAATGACAACATACAGACACACAACAATAATGACAACATACAGACACACAACAATAATGACAACATACAGACACACAACAATAATGACAACATACAGACACACAACAATAATGACAACATACAGACACACAACAATAATGACAACATACAGACACACAACAATAATGACAACATACAGACACACAACAAAAAAGACAACATACAGACACACAACAATAATGACAACATACAGACACACAACAATAATGACAACATACAGACACACAACAAAAAAGACAACATACAGACACACAACAATAATGACAATATACAGACACACAACAACAATGACAACATACACAACACAACAATAATGACAACATACAGACACACAACAATAATGACAACCTACACAACACAACAATAATGACAACATACAGACACACAACAATAATGACAACATACAGACACACAACAATAATGACAACATACAGACACACAACAATAATGACAACATACAGACACACAACAATAATGACAACATACAGACACACAACAATAATGACAACATACAGACACACAACAAAAAAGACAACATACAGACACACAACAATAATGACAACATACAGACACACAACAATAATGACAACATACAGACACACAACAAAAAAGACAACATACAGACACACAACAATAATGACAACATACAGACACACAACAAAAAAGACAACATACAGACACACAACAATAATGATAACATACAGACACACAACAACAATGACAACATACACAACACAACAATAATGACAACATACAGACACACAACAATAATGACAACCTACACAACACAACAATAATGACAACATACACAACACAACAATAATGACAACCTACACAACACAACAATAATGACAACATACACAACACAACAATGACAACATAATGACAACATACACAACACAACAATAATGACAACATACAGACACAACAATAATGACAACCTACAGACACAACAATAATGACAACATACAGACACAACAATAATGACAACATACAGACACACAACAATAATGACAACATACAGACACAACAATAATGACAACATACAGACACACAACAATAATGACAACATACAGACACAACAATAATGACAACATACAGACACGTACACAGAAGCACAAATTCATTTCCTGGCTGTGTTTTATTTTTTGAGTATTGAACTCTGAAACGAGGGTATAGAAATATTAACCCGTCATGGGCTTTCTGCCAGAGAACACTTAGTCATCAGATGAATTCTGCCAGAGAACACTTAGTCATCAGATGAATTCTGCCAGAGAACACTTAGTCATCAGATGAATTCTGCCAGAGAACACTTAGTCATCAGATGAATTCTGCCAGAGAACACTTAGTCATCAGATGAATCCTGCCAGAGAACACTTAGTCATCAGATGAATTCTGCCAGAGAACACTTAGTCATCAGATGAATTCTGCCAGAGAACACTTAGTCATCAGATGAATTCTGCCAGAGAACACTTAGTCATCAGATGAATTCTGCCAGAGAACACTTAGTCATCAGATTAATTCTGCCAGAGAACACTTAGTCATCAGATGAATTCTGCCAGAGAACACTTAGTCATCAGATGAATTCTGCCAGAGAACACTTAGTCATCAGATGAATCCTGCCAGAGAACACTTAGTCATCAGATGAATTCTGCCAGAGAACACTTAGTCATCAGATGAATCCTGCCAGAGAACACTTAGTCATCAGATGAATTCTGCCAGAGAACACTTAGTCATCAGATGAATTCTGCCAGAGAACACTTAGTCATCAGATGAATTCTGCCAGAGAACACTTAGTCATCAGATGAATTCTGCCAGAGAACACTTAGTCATCAGATGAATTCTGCCAGAGAACACTTAGTCATCAGATGAATTCTGCCAGAGAACACTTAGTCATCAGATGAATTCTGCCAGAGAACACTTAGTCATCAGATGAATTCTGCCAGAGAACACTTAGTCATCAGATGAATCCTGCCAGAGAACACTTAGTCATCAGATGAATTCTGCCAGAGAACACTTAGTCATCAGATGAATTCTGCCAGAGAACACTTAGTCATCAGATGAATTCTGCCAGAGAACACTTAGTCATCAGATGAATCCTGCCAGAGAACACTTAGTCATCAGATGAATTCTGCCAGAGAACACTTAGTCATCAGATGAATTCTGCCAGAGAACACTTAGTCATCAGATGAATTCTGCCAGAGAACACTTAGTCATCAGATGAATCCTGCCAGAGAACACTTAGTCATCAGATGAATTCCAGTCCAAAAAGACAATGTAGTGACTGTAATGTTTAGAATTGTGGGGTGTGGTGAGTACAGGTTGGTACATCCCTGGATGTCCAGCAGGTTAGGTACGGAGCGGCTTCTGAACAGCAATGCCGCGGGTCTGTGGTCAATTAGGCGGTTTATAATGTGTGCTGTTCAATAATTACCATGCTTACCTACAGTGGTGGTCAAAAGTGTACGTACACGTGTAAAGAACATCATGTCATGAATTTACAATCTTTTCTTATTTTGTTGTGATGTAGTGATTGGAGCACATACTTGTTGTGATGTAGTGATTGGAGCACATACTTGTTGTTGTGATGTAGTGATTGGAGCACATACTTGTTGTTGTTGTGATGTAGTGATTGGAGCACATACTTGTTGTTGTTGTGATGTAGTGATTGGAGCACATACTTGTTGTGATGTAGTGATTGGAGCACATACTTGTTGTTGTTGTGATGTAGTGATTGGAGCACATACTTGTTGTTGTTGTGATGTAGTGATTGGAGCACATACTTGTTGTTGTTGTGATGTAGTGATTGGAGCACATACTTGTTGATGTTGTGATGTAGTGATTGGAGCACATACTTGTTGTTGTTGTGATGTAGTGATTGGAGCACATACTTGTTGTTGTTGTGATGTAGTGATTGGAGCACATACTTGTTGTTGTTGTGATGTAGTGATTGGAGCACATACTTGTTGTTGTTGTGATGTAGTGATTGGAGCACATACTTGTTGTTGTTGTGATGTAGTGATTGGAGCACATACTTGTTGTTGTTGTGATGTAGTGATTGGAGCACATACTTGTTGCTCACTAAAAACATTCATGAAGTTTGCTTCTTTGATGAATGTATTATGTGTCTACTGAAAATGTGAGGGTGAAAAGTATACATACAGCAATGTTAATATTTGCTTCCTTGGCAAGTTGACCTGCAATAAGACACTTTTGGTAGCCATCCACAAGCTTCTGCTTGACCACTAAATTGCTGCAGTTCAGCTAAATGTGTTGCTTTTCCTGACATGGACTTGTTTCTTCAGCATTGTCTACACCTTTAAGTCATTCTAAAACCTTCATTCTAGCCTGATTTAGCCATTCCTTTACCACTTTTGACGTCATTGTCCTGTTGGAACACCCAACTGCGCCCAACCTCCGGGCTGATGATTTTAGCTTGTCCTGAACAATTTGGAGGTCATCCTCCTTTTTCATTGTCCCATTTAAAGCAGCAGTTCCATTGGCAGCAAAACAGGCCCAGAGCATAATACTACCACCACCATGCTTGACGGTAGGAATGGTGTTCCTGGGGTTAAAGGCCTCACCTTGTCTCCTCCAAACATATTGCTGGCTATTGTGGCCAAACAGCTCCATTTTTGTGTCCTCTGACATCACATGGACAGAGAGAAGATCTTCTGTTGAAGGGCCCAGTGTCAGCTTTCAATTGAGTTTGATGAAATGATCAATCAATCAATCAATCAATGTTTATTTATATAGCCCTAAATCACAAGTGTCTCAAAGGGCTGCACAAGCCACAGCGACATCCTCGGTACAGAGCCCACATACGGGCAAGGAAAACTCACCCCAGTGGGACGTCAATGTGAATGACTATGAGAAACCTTGGAGAGGACCGCATATGTGGGCATTTTTCCCATAATGCATTGTAATGGATTTCAATGGGTGTCATGTTGAATGTTTTGTGGTGCTTGGATGTTTTTTTATAATATCCACAAAGTTCAGTTAACACAGACCACGTCTGTTGACTTTTTGGCTTGCTTCTATTTGTGTGTGTGCCATGACTATGCAAGGTTATTTGGATAGGGTCATAAAAGTGAACGCTGTGCTGTCTCCACTTCAAACCACAATTCACGGTCATTGACCTGATCATTCACGTTGTCCACAAGATGGTGGTAAACCTCCAGCAATGATTTTGTCAGATATTCCAAATTGATTTGAAAACAAGCAGTGGGTGAAATTGCTTCTTCAAGTCAGGATGTCTCGTGGGCCAGACTGAAGATGCCGGCGGGACGTTCTTGGCTCGTAGTTTGGACTGGTTGGTTAAATGTATTATATTGAGGAAGACATTTACTGGAGAAAATAAAGGTGTATGTTGGCGCTTGAGCAAGAAAAACAGTAAGAGTTTGTGGGTTTAGTTTGGCTTCTTTTCTGAAGGTTGGCCACAGCAAATCGCTGGCATGGTTTTGGTTTAGTTTCTACCCTTCCTGATGCAACACTCCCTCTTTCTCTCTCGGGTGGGCCATGCCTGATACGGGCCTCCACAAACTACCAAGCATTTGAACTTGAACAAAGCACACCGAGGTCTTTGTTAGGTCCTGGTGTTGGTGTTGGAGTTGGTGTTGGTGTTGTGTTGCTTGGGAAATTGTAATCCTTGTCCTCCTCCCATTGAGGCAGAGATCTTCTATGGCTTCCTTGATGACGGACGTTCTACATGTTGGAGGACCTGTCTCTCTTTCTGGACTCGGTTTAGGACTTCATCATTAGTAACTCTTTGAACCCAATAAATCTTGAGCAAACGCCTAAAGAACCACAAGTTCCTGCCTGGTTCCCAAGCGTAAAGAAGCACTGGCCAGAGGACATTTTGAAGGACGTGGCTCCTGGTAGGCATCGAAAGCTTTCTGTCACATCTTCATTTTCTTCAAGACCTCCTTGGCTAAGCAGATCCGTCTAGGTATGTCCTTTGTAAATCCACCAACAGTTGAAGGTGTTGACTTGTTCAGATTGTGAGATGACCACGCACTTTGTCTTCTTGCAGTTGATACTGAGGCTTTTTGGTCCAGAAGTTGCCTTAGGCCTTCTCTGGTTGCTGCTATGAGAACAATGTCTTGTTAAGAATTGAACCGTTTATGGAGACTCCAACAAGGACTTTGTCAAGTGGTCGCAAGATTGATTCCCCTTGCAAGTCTGGGGTTGCAATACATCCTTGACAGACTCCTCGGTCGATCTTGATCCGGTTTGTCCGCTGATGAACGTAATTGCTGCGGAAATCTTTTGTGCATGTCTGACCTGGTCGAAGGCCTTTGTGTAGTCACTGAAGACCAGGTGGAGGTCCTGTTGGTGTTCAATACTTGCTTCGCTGAGCCTGGGGATGTTTCTGCTGCCTCTGGCCTTCATGAGGCCAGACTGGACAATGATTTTGAGCAGGACTCCAGACCCTCACATGTACACTGATGCGGAATTAGAGCTAGCACTGGCGTGGCTGAGTGTTCCAAG
>NC_084753.1:45275149-45310149 GCF_033978785.1 Entelurus aequoreus | reverse complement strand
GTGAGTTTGCCAAGGTTTGAGTAGTGCAGAATTGTTATGGTAGGTTTATCATAAACAAGTGGGGTCGCGGGGGCAGCAGCCTAAGCAGAGAAGCCCAGACTTCAGACTTCCCTCTCCCCAGCCACTTGGTCCAGCTCCTCCCGGGGAATCCCGGGGTGTTCCTAGGCCAGCCGGGAGACATAGTCTTCCCAACGTGTCCTGGGTCTTCCCCGTGGCCTTCTACCGGTCGGACATGCCCTAAACACCTCCCTAGAAAGGCGTCCGGGTGGCATCCTGAGCAGATGCCAGAAGCACCTCATCTGGCTCCTCTCCATGTGGAGGAGCAGCAGCTTTACTTTGAGCTCCCCCCGGATGGCAGAGCTTCTCACCCTATCTCTAAGGGAGAGACCCGCCACCCGGCAGAGGAAACTCATTTCGGTGGCTTGTACCCGTGATCTTGTCCTTTGGTCATACCCCAAAGCTCATGACCATAGGTGAAGATGGGAACATAGATGGACTGGTAAATTGAGAGAGCTTTGCCTTCCGGCTCAGCTCCTTCTTCACCACAACGGACCGATACAGCGTCCGCATTACTGAAGACGCCGCTGTCGATTATAGGCAAGCGCAGAGGTCGGCGTTTCAGAAGTATCTTTATTGTCATTGCACCAGTACAACAAAATGTCATTTTCAGCACAAACCTGTTGGAGAGCAGACAAACGTTGTACTGGGTAACAGAGCAGAAACGCTGATGGGTTCGACTTTTAAGGCGCTGCTAAAAGGTGGGGAAATGGTGGACACGGGGGGAAGATGAGTAAAGCTCAAAAGCTCCTAGCGGTTGTCTTGTGGTTTCTGTGTCAATAGAAACTTGACACAGGAGGGGCATCTGGCCCGAAGCTGCTAGCCACTAGGGGCGCTGCTCCGTTTTCCGTCATACCACGTGGAGTGGAGCGTCCTACCTACTCAGTGGCCTAGTGGTTAGAGTGTCCGCCCTGAGATGGGTAGGTTGTGAGTTCAAACCCCGGCCGAGTCATACCAAAGACTATAAAAAAATGGGAGCCATTACCTCCCTGCTTGGCACTCAGCATCAAGGGTTGGAATTGGGGGTTAAATCACCAAAATGATTCCCGGGCGCGGCACCGCTGCTGCCCACTGCTCCCCTCACCTCCCAGGGGGTGAACAAGGGGATGGGTCAAATGCAGAGGACACATTTCACCACACCTAGTGTGTGTGTGACAATCATTGGTACTTTAACTTTAACTTTAACTTTAACTTTAACTTAAGTCGTGGGATTGGGGGTGAGGAGGTACGTGTATTTTTGGTGGATGCTTAAGTGTGTGTACCGTGTCTCTGTCCCGCCACCTTGGTGCTCTCACAAAGGCGATAACTCAGCCAGTCAACAAACAACAGGTGTGTCCATGAGAGACAAGGGAAGGTCTTGGCTGCACTGTCCTCTGGGAGAGTCTCAAAGCAACAACCTTGCCACGTCACTAGCAGACTTGGAAAACAATCCAGATTGAAATGTTTTACAGTTTAAACTTGTCACTGGAATTGTCTATTTCTGGTCCTCAAATTCATCATACTTCGGTATGCAGAGCAGACGTCGTCACGTGTGCAATTGAGTCCAATATTGCCAAAGTCTGAGGTACCGGAGCTCTGCCCGCATCCTCCAATCATTTGAACGGCTGCCAACATCTTCCAGTTTGTCGACACACCGGGGCGTTGTTTAGTCCACTCAGAAGGTGTCCTGCTATCGTGCTTCCCAATAGGTTCATCTTTTTAACGTCCTCGACTTCAAAAGTCTAGCATGCGGCACTCCATTTCTCCCAAGAGTGCGTCGAGTGTCCAGCAACAACCGTTCTGTCAAGACAGGCGGGTTTCCCCGAACTTGTCAAGTTTGTTGAGAGGAGAGTTGATCATTTCCATTGTTTCCATTTTAGAGAGCAGTGCAAAAAGAGGCAAGAAGAAAGTTAACACAAAACAAAGAAGCAAGCAGGAGAATTTTAGGGAGAGGGAAAGTTGCACCTTCAGAGAGTGCCACAAACATCTGGCATATTTGGTTCAAGAGTTATCCTTGACGGGGGGACGGCGTGGCGAAGTTGGTAGAGTGGCCGTGCCAGCAATCGGAGGGTTGCTGGTTACTGGGGTTCAATCCCCACCTTCTACCATCCTAGTCACATCCGTTGTGTCCTTGAGCAAGACACGTCACCCTTGCTCCTGATGGGTGCTGGTTAGCGCCTTGCATGGCAGCTCCCGCCATCAGTGTGTGAATGTGTGTGTGAATGGGTGAATGTGGAAATACTGTCAAAGCGCTTTGAGTACCTTGAAGGTAGAAAAGCGCTATACAAGTATAACCCATTTATCATTTATCCTTGAAACAAGTTTTTATTGCTTTAAAATCACATTTTCTCACGCAATTTTGTGATTGTGACCATTTTGCCTCTTTGGGCTATGGTAGGCCCAGCCACGCACCATCCAGGTAGTAAGGTAAGGTCTCACCAGTGGTCCGCAAGAAGGAGTAGTGTGGTTTTTGTCCTGGTTGTAGAACTGTAGACAGGACCTACATGCAACCTTGAGGAATAACTAAATAAGTTAAACCAATGACTACTGACTGTATCTGAAATAAACAAGCGACAGCAACACTTTAGTCAAACAAACCACAGAAAATGTGTAGCTGCCAAAAGCAAAGTACTTAAAGAGCTTGAAGTTTAGACGCCAGTGGTCTATGTTTGCTAGCAAAAGTCAAATCTGCCAATGTCTTTACAGTGTTTGGTGTTTAGTTCCTCTCCAGTGCTCTTATTTTCTAGTTTCCACATCATTCCACTTGACTTTGCAGCACCTTTACTTTGTTGCCAGCACACCTGTTCTTGTTTTGTAATCAGAAAATCCAATTATTTCGGTTGAACTGTGGCTGCTAACTAGTTGCTGAAACTTTGCTTACTCTGCTTCTCATGTGTCAACCGTTACTGACTGCTAGCATTCTGTAGAATTTATTGTATAGCCTGTTTATCTAGATGTTCTCATTCATTAGGCCATTGTCATCTCAGGGCATTCAAGTGATCGCAACTGGACTGTCCTGTTTGTCTTAGATTACGTTTTGCCTCTCACTCGAGTAGGCTTCATCAATTCATGATCATAGACTTAGATCTAGTTTTACATTTAGATTGACCAGACTAGATCTGACCTATTTTAAGCCTACGAGCATGAACTGACGAAGCCTACTCTGATGACAAACCAGACAGTCCAGTTGCGATCAATTGAATGCCCTAAGATAACCTGTTTAGTTTTGTTTTGTAATTGCATAGATTCCCCTGTGCATCCTGTGCACTCCCAGCTGGATTAGTCTTTCGGTTTTTGGAATATTGAATATATTTGACCTGCACACTGTCTCCTACTGTCCTCTGCACCTTGGGATCATGACAACTACAGCTGCCATGCAGCCAAAGCATGACAGAATGATCTAGCCAACAAATGATTCCGCGAAAGACTACGGCATCGCTGAAATGAAGGAGTGGGCGAGAAAAGGAAGCACAGCTCTGGAGACACTAGCCATGTGCACATGGACACAATTAATCAGAATAAAAGTCTAACCAGCATAGAAATGCTTAGTGTAAACAGGCCATTTGGATATATTCTGTCCCGATGTATCAAAATCTCATTCGGATCAAGACGGGTGGTTTATGTCAATCATTCGGTTTGGAGCGCATGAAAAGACTTGTATTAATGTAGAGACCAAATAGATCTGGTCCAGACGGACTATTCTGCTTACGTCAAAGCAGGTTGAAGTCGGCCCCGGCGGAGCCCACTCAACCTGTTCCTGGATCAAGCACGGCAGCCTTCCACTCCACCGGAAGTCTAGTACGGTAATCCCCTTGCTCACTTGGCCTCACTTTTCCCGCCTTGCTCAGGCTTGACGGAGCTCACTGACGCCGAGTCACTGGCTCTCCTTGAGCACAAGTTTTGAACAAAACTCCGGGGTGTCATTCCCGGGCTGGATTTGGCAGGCTACAGTGGTGTGGACTCTATCAGTAATCTCAATGTTCTTATTCTCACAGAATATTTTGAATGAGAACCGGCAAGACTAAACTTGACAACTGATACTGGGACTTTTTAATGGTCCCCAAGTGGCTTTGTAGGGAAAAAAGGCCTGTGGCTGCATGATATTGATGGATGCAAGAGGGGAGCTGAGAGTAGTGGGATGTAACAAAAATAGGAACAGAGAGAGTAGAGAAGAGAAAAGACAATTTCCCACCCAGTTTCCAATCACCTCGAGGGATGAGTTTATTTAGTGTCAGATTGGCTGGTGGATTATTGATCATCTCAGCCCCTCACTCAGTCACTCAGACAGAACCTTGGGCACAGCCAGTAAAAAGACATAGATATAAAAGAGAGAAATGGAGGCAGACAAAGTATGTTTGTGTGTGACTCTGCTTAAAATATACCCAGACGGAGAGTTCATCTGCCCACAATCTTAGAGGGGAAATGGAGCTTCAGTATTTCACTTGAGCAGATTTCCATGTGCACACGCGTGCCTGTCCATGTCTCCATCCTCGGATTATTATTGACTGGTTTTAGGACTGTTGTGATCAGAGATTAGCCTCTTAATGTTTTCAATGTTTGCTTTTCCTCCATGGTCCTGGTCCTCATGGTTCATACATGAGACTATCCCAGTCACACTGAAGGCCAGCCTTTGAGCACAATTGCTGTCCTTCACTTTGAATATGTACCTTCACGGAAATGGGTACGTGTCTGCATCTAATTGAAGGTTCTTTACAGAAAGATCGGATTAAGAGTATGTAATATGTAACATTACGCCTTTACAAAATATCTTATCACATGGCTATGAAGGTTCTCATTCATCCGGTCATTGTCATCTCAGGGCAGTCAATCGATCACAACTGGACTGTTTGGTTTGTCTTGGACTATTTTGGACAGGTAGTAGTGGATCCACAGCAATGGTTCTGCCACACAATACCTAATGAGGAGGAATTACATTTCAACGACTGTCGTTGGCTTTGACAGTTAGGATTGTTTGTTTGCATCAAAACAGTTGTTCTTCTCACTACCATAAGGCAAAACTTTCCTTGCCCAAGCACACCCTACTGGTTTTGGAGTATTAATATTTGGGGTTTTGGCACTAGCCGCTGGACTTGATGTGACCAATCTAAGTCAAAGACTAGATGTGACCGATCTAAATCTAAGACTAGATGTAACAGTCTAAGTCTAAGACTAGATGTGACCGATCTAAGTCTAAGACTAGATGTGACCGATCTAAGTCTAAGACTAGATGTGACCGATCTAAATCTAAGACTAGATGTAACAGTCTAAGTCTTTTTTTTTTTTTTTCTTTTTTTTTTTTATAATGTCCTGCCCAGCTTCTCGGGCAAATCATATAGCAGATGTAGATGATCATATAGTAGATGTAGATGATCATATAGTAGATGTAGATGATCATATAGTAGATGTAGATGATCATATAGTAGATGTAGATGATCATATAGTAGATGTAGATGATCATATAGCAGATGTAGATGATCATATAGCAGATGTAGATGATCATATAGTAGATGTAGATGATCATATAGTAGATGTAGATGATCATACAGTTGATGTAGATGATCATATAGCAGATGTAGATGATCATATAGTAGATGTAGATGATCATATAGCAGATGTAGATGATCATATAGTAGATGTAGATGATCATATAGTAGATGTAGATGATCATATAGCAGATGTAGATGATCATATAGTAGATGTAGATGATCATATAGTAGATGTAGATGATCATATAGCAGATGTAGATGATCATATAGTAGATGTAGATGATCATATAGTAGATGTAGATGATCATATAGTAGATGTAGATGATCATATAGTAGATGTAGATGATCATATAGCAGATGTAGATGATCATATAGTAGATGTAGATGATCATATAGTAGATGTAGATGATCATATAGTAGATGTAGATGATCATATAGTAGATGTAGATGATCATATAGTAGATGTAGATGATCATATAGTAGATGTAGATGATCATATAGTAGATGTAGATGATCATATAGTAGATGTAGATGATCATATAGTAGATGTAGATGATCATATAGTAGATGTAGATGATCATATAGTAGATGTAGATGATCATATAGTAGATGTAGATGATCATATAGTAGATGTAGATGATCATATAGTAGATGTAGATGATCATATAGTAGATGTAGATGATCATATAGTAGATGTAGATGATCATATAGTAGATGTAGATGATCATATAGTAGATGTAGATGATCATATAGTAGATGTAGATGATCATATAGTAGATGTAGATGATCATATAGTAGATGTAGATGATCATATAGTAGATGTAGATGATCATATAGTAGATGTAGATGATCATATAGTAGATGTAGATGATCATATAGTAGATGTAGATGATCATATAGTAGATGTAGATGATCA
This sequence comes from Entelurus aequoreus, assembly GCF_033978785.1. Lineage (NCBI taxonomy): Eukaryota > Metazoa > Chordata > Actinopteri > Syngnathiformes > Syngnathidae > Entelurus > Entelurus aequoreus. The sequence goes on along the minus strand of NC_084753.1, from coordinate 45,303,711 downwards.
TATAGTAGATGTAGATGATCATATAGTAGATGTAGATGATCATATAGTAGATGTAGATGATCATATAGTAGATGTAGATGATCATATAGCAGATGTAGATGATCATATAGTAGATGTAGATGATCATATAGCAGATGTAGATGATCATATAGTAGATGTAGATGATCATATAGTAGATGTAGATGATCATATAGTAGATGTAGATGATCATATAGTTGATGTAGATGATCATATAGTAGATGTAGATGATCATATAGTAGATGTAGATGATCATATAGTAGATGTAGATGATCATATAGTTGATGTAGATGATCATATAGTAGATGTAGATGATCATATAGTAGATGTAGATGATCATATAGTAGATGTAGATGATCATATAGTAGATGTAGATGATCATATAGTAGATGTAGATGATCATATAGTAGATGTAGATGATCATATAGTAGATGTAGATGATCATATAGTAGATGTAGATGATCATATAGTAGATGTAGATGATCATATAGTAGATGTAGATGATCATATAGTAGATGTAGATGATCATATAGTAGATGTAGATGATCATATAGTAGATGTAGATGATCATATAGTAGATGTAGATGATCATATAGTAGATGTAGATGCCCATATCGGCTGTTCAGATTTACTTTACAAAAGAGAAGTGTAGGATACTTCTCTTGTTGCCTTACTTGTATTTTGACTTTATTAAATGTATTTATATTATCATTTGGTGCAGCCGGGCCGGAGCAGGAGGGGATAGAAAGAGAGAAAAAGGAAGACAGAGGGGGGAATTGTGGGGACAAGAGGGGGATTAGACAGAGAGACAAAAACAACAACAGCAAACACAACAACAACAACAACAACAACAACAACAACAGAGCAACATCAGCAAATACGACATGTACAAATATGATGGTAAAAGTAATAGCAAATAAGCAGTTAGCGAAAACTTAAAACAGTCTAAGTCTAAGACTAGATGTGACCGATCTAAGTCGAAGACTAGATGTGACCAATCTAAGTCTAACACTAGATGTGACCGATCTAAGTCTAAGACTAGATGTGACCGATCTACGTCTAAGACTAGATGTGACCAATCTAAGCTTAAGACTAGTGGTGACCTATATAAGTCTAAGACTAGATGTGACCAATCTAAGTCTAACACTAGATGTGACCGATCTAAGTCTAAGACTAGATGTGACCGATCTAAGTCTAAGACTAGATGTGACCAATCTAAGCTTAAGACTAGTGGTGACCTATATAAGTCTAAGACTAGATGTGACCGATCTAAGTCTAAGACTAGATGTGACCGATCTAAGTCTAAGACTAGATGTGACCAATCTAAGTTTAAGACTAGTGGTGACCTATATAAGTCTAAGACTAGATGTGACCAATCTAAGTTTAAGACTAGTGGTGACCTATATAAGTCTAAGACTAGATGTGACCGATCTAAGTCTAAGGCTAGATGTGACCAATCTAAGTCTAAGACTAGATGTGACCTATATAAGTCTAAGACTAGATGTGACCAATCTAAGTCTAAGACTAGTGGTGACCAGTCTAAGACTAGAACTGAACAGTCTAAGTCTAAGACTAGAACTGATGAGGTCTACTCAGATGAGCGTCTAAAGGTCTTCCAAGACCAAGCAGTTGATTGATTGAAGAAGCTGAGATGCTATCATAAGAAGAAGAAGCTGAGATGCTATCATAAGAAGAAGAAGCTGAGATGCTATCATAAGAAGAAGAAGCTGAGATGCTATCATTAGAAGAAGAAGCTGAGATGCTATCATAAGAAGAAGGAGCTGAGATGCTATCATTAGAAGAAGGAGCTGAGATGCTATCATAAGAAGAAGAAACTGAGATGCTATCATAAGAAGAAGAAACTGAGATGCTATCATTAGAAGAAGAAGCTGAGATGCTATCATAAGAAGAAGAAACTGAGATGCTATCATTAGAAGAAGAAGCTGAGATGCTATCATAAGAAGAAAAAGCTGAGATGCTATCATAAGAAGAAGAAACTGAGATGCTATCATAAGAAGAAGAAGCTGAGATGCTATCATAAGAAGAAGAAACTGAGATGCTATCATTAGAAGAAGGAGCTGAGATGCTATCATAAGAAGAAGAAACTGAGATGCTATCATAAGAAGAAGAAACTGAGATGCTATCATAAGAAGAAGAAGCTGAGATGCTATCATAAGAAGAAGGAGCTGAGATGCTATCATAAGAAGAAGAAGCTGAGATGCTATCATAAGAAGAAGGAGCTGAGATGCTATCATAAGAAGAAGGAGCTGAGATGCTATCATAAGAAGAAGAAGCTGAGATGCTATCATAAGAAGAAGGAGCTGAGATGCTATCATAAGAAGAAGGAGCTGAGATGCTATCATAAGAAGAAGAAGCTGAGATGCTATCATAAGAAGAAGAAGCTGAGATGCTATCATAAGAAGAAGAAACTGAGATGCTATCATAAGAAGAAGAAGCTAAGATGCTATCATAAGTTGACTGAATGGACATGTTTGAACCATCTTTAACGTAGCAAATATATCAACATGGTTACCTGCATGGTTGTATTACCTCCATACAGTCCTCAGTGGAACAGGTGTGGACACTCCTGCGTAGGCAGAATGGAGTGGTAGTACCACTAGTTGTATCATTAAATGACACTAGCAATGTGTCAGTAAAGCAATAGATTTAGGTTTTAGAGCAGAGTGTCCCAACGTGGGCGTCTTCCATTTGACCCGTGAGACGACAGGAGTTTAGAAGTAAAGAATCTTACCCACAGGGAGATCACATTTACTTGAATAGTCTGACAGCATCTACTTACATGACCCAGTGCAGACAACCTCACCTAGTCATGGTCCAAAAATAAACCCCTCTACCCAACACAAACAGTCAACACACATAACACAACCTGCTCACTCAACTTTGTGCATAGAGTGAACTTAATGACAATATTCTCATCTACAAACCCCGTTTCCATATGAGTTGGGAAATGGTGTTAGATGTAAATATAAACGCAATACAATGATTTGCAAATCCTTTTCAAGCCATATTCAGTTGAATATGCTACAAAGACAACATATTTCATGTTCAAACTCATAAACTTTTTATTTTTAAAATAATCATTAACTTTATAATTTGATGGCAGCAACACGTGACAAAGAAGTTGTGAAAGGTGGCAATAAATACTGATAAAGTTGAGGAATGCTCATCAAACACTTATTTGGAACATCCCACAGGTGAACAGGCTAATTGGGAACAGGTGGGTGCCATGATTGGCTATAAAAGTAGATTCCATGAAATGCTCAGTCATTCACAAACAAGGATGGGGCGAGGGTCACCACTTTGTCAACAAATGCCTGAGCAAATTGTTGAACAGTTTAAGAAAAAACTTTCTCAAGCAGCTATTGCAAGGAATTTAGGGATTTCACCATCTACGCTCCGTAATATCCTCAAAGGGTTCAGAGAATGTGGAGAAATCACTGCAGGTAAGCAGCTAAGCCCGTGACCTTCCATCCCTCAGGCTGTACTGCATCAACAAGCCACATCAGTGTGTAAAGGATATCACCATATGGGCTCAGGAACACTTCAGAAACCCACTGTCAGTAACTACAGTTGGTCACTACATCTGTAAGTGCAAGTTAAAACTCTCCTATGCAAGGCGAAAACCGTTTATCAACAACACCCAGAAACGCCATCAGCTTCGCTGGGCCTGAGCTCATCTAAGATGGACTGATACAAAGTGGAAAAGTGTTCTGTGGTCTGACAAGTCCACATTTCAAATTGTTTTTGGAAACTGTGGACGTCGTGTCCTCCGGACCAAAGAGGAAAAGAACCATCCGGATTGTTCTAGGCGCAAAGTGTAAAAGACAGCATGTGTGATGGTATGGGGGTGTATTAGTGGCCAAGACATGGGTAACTTACACATCTGTGAAGGCACCATTAATGCTGAAAGGTACATACAGCTTTTGGAGCAACATATGTTGCCATCCAAGCAACGTTACCATGGACGCCCCTGCTTATTTCAGCAAGACAATGCCAAGCCACGTGTTACATCAACGTGGCTTCATAGTAAAAGAGTGCGGGTACTAGACTGGCCTGCCTGTAGTCCAGACATTGAAAATGTGTGGCACCTGCAATATGAGAAGGGAGACCCCCGGACTGTTGAACAACTTAAGCTGTACATCAAGCAAGAATGGGAAAGAATTCCACTTCAAAAATGTGTCTCCTCACTTCCCAAACCAAAACTGAGTGTTGTTAAAAGGAAAGGCCATGTAACACAGTGGTGAACATGCCCTTTCCCAACTACTTTGGCACGTGTTGCAGCCATGAAATTCTAAGTTAATTATTATTTGAAAAAAAAATAAAATAAAGTTTATGAGTTTGAACATGAAATATGTTGTCTTTGTAGCATATTCAACTGAATATGGCTTGAAAAGGATTTGCAAATCATTGTATTCCGTTTATATTTACATCTAACACCATTTCCCAACTCATATGGAAACGGGGTTTGTATAACTTATGGTGTAAGTGATACTTAACATATATCAACTAACTATAACAAGGATCCGGCTCTCTTCCAAAGAACAATAAGGGGAACAAACACACAAACATGGCAATTTATGGAGCTCATTTCCAATGATGAATTGACTATTTCCTGTTCTTCATCCTGCGTAATAGTTATTGTGTGTTTTTCAGCCCTAGAAAGCAATTATGTCAATATCCTGACCAGCTAGTAGATAATTGTTGTCCTTCACTTCTGTCTGAATAATTCCAAACAAAAGGTTGGTTTGGAAACAACCTCAGTTTGGTAAAAGCTATCCATGTTTGCTACTGCTTGTCCTAACAGGTGGTGTACAAGAACAACGACATCCGCCTGGAGCTGTCCCGACTGGCCCGTATCGTGGACCCCAAGATGAAGATCCAGGGCGAGGTGTCCTACAAGTGTGAGAACGTGGCCACCCTGGACCCCATCTCCTTCGAGACTCCCGAGGCCTACATCAGCTTGCCCAAGTGGAACACCAAGAGGATGGGGTCCATCTCGTTTGACTTCCGCACCACGGAACCCAACGGCCTCATCCTCTTCACCCACGGCAAACACCAGGAGCGCAAAGATGCCGCCCGCAGCCAGAAGAACACCAAGGTAAGGTTTCAGTGCGACTATTCTTTACACTTTTTCTTTGTGGATTGTTTATTTGAGCTCAGGACTCTGTTCATCTACACCAGTCTTTCTAAACCTTTGTTGGGCCGTGAGCGCCCCCTAGCAGTACTCACTTGTAATACACTTTCCCACCATTTGTGGCAGCATACTTGCCAACCCTCCCGAATTTTCCGGGAGACTCCCGAATTTCAGTGCCTCTCCCGAAAATCTCCCGGGACAACCATTCTCCCGAATTTCTCCCGATTTCCAGCCGGACAACAAGGTACGCCCCCTCCAGGTCCATGCGGACCTGAGTGAGGACAGCCTTTCGTCACGTCCGCTTTTTCTCCATATAAACAGCGTGCTGGCCCTGTCACGTTATAACATCTACGGCTTTTGGAGAGTGCACAACTGCACACACAACAAGAAAGAACAAAGAAGAGACAGTCATGGCGACGACGAGTAAGAAGAAGTACGCTTGCAAGTCATCAGAGAGGGTGTTGAACATGGTTAGAAAGATAGTGACAGAGAATAGAACGAGGATGGACAATTCAACCCTAAACTCACTCCTTTCCTGCGAATTACATTTCACAGATGCTGCCCATACCTATGCTCCTTCAAAGGCTGTGCTACTGGCTGCAAAGCAGTGCACTTTCAAATACAACAATGAGTAGAGGAGTGTTATGTTTGTGTATATGTGTAAATAAATGAACACTGAAATTCAAGTATTTATTTTATTTTTATTAGACTTAGACTTTCTTTTTATTGTCATTCAAATTTTAGATATAGATATAGATATAAATACATAGACCCAGTCATGACAGTAGGTCGCCAGCATAAAAATTGTCCCACACGAAAATTGGACGCTTTTGACGAGGCTTCTTGGGCGGTCCTGCGCGCAATGGAGGAGGAAACGCTGCGCTACTCCTCCATGGAGCACAGAGACATGATGTGGGGGCCAGATGGAAGACTGGTGCCTGCAATGATGACGACGCATCCACCTCGTCGGCCATGGATGTGGCCAGTCCATGGGCGTCCGCCACGCCAGGTACACCGACCTCCTCGTCGGCCACGGATGTGGCCACTACCTGGTCGGCCGCCACGCCAAGTGCGCCCACCTCCTCGTCGGCCATGGATATGGCCATTCCCGGGTCGCCCACCTCGTCAGGTACAGCGGCGGTCTACGCGTCGCCGCCACCTGACTATGCCTCGGTGGATTCGGGGCCACTTGGCCTGGCGACCCACCGCCATGTCCCCCTCCCGCCCTTCCATGAGTTTTGATCCTGTTTTTTGTTTTTTGGACATCTGGGATCTGTCCGTAAGGGGGGGGGGGGGGGGGGGGGTTCTGTCATGTCTGTTGATCATGTTTTTGTTTTGGCCATGTGTTTGTTTTTTGGACTCTTTTTAGTTCCTGGTTGCACTTCCTTGTTTGTTTGTTTCCATAGCAATTCATTAGTTTTCACCTGCCTTGTCACGCACCTGTTTCACGTTTTGAGTCACGCACCTGTTTTCACTGATCATGTCACTATTTAACACGCGATGTCCCAGAGAAGGGTCAATTGACACTTTTACCTAGAAAACACACAAGAGGGTCATTTGACCCCTAGTCCCCCCTGTGGACACTCCTTTTGTTATGAAAATGTGGCTGTTAGTGGCACACGGCAGGGGGCCACTTGAGCCTGTGTGGGGGAGGGGACCTTACAGCTCAAGCTTTAGTTCTGAGGTAGGTTGTGTGTGTTTTTGCAAGGATCAACAGAATGAAGGGATCAACACTCTGACATTTATTGTTAAAAAAAATACAAAACAAAACATATTTACAAAGAATGAAAAAGCAACTGTTTTCCCAGTTTTGGTGTGGAGGGTTGTTGCAGAAGCAATTGTTATTTTTGTGTGCCAAAAATAGTTTAAAAAAAAAAATTTACAAAGAAAAAAGCATATTTACAAAGAATGAAAAACCATGTCCATGTAAACGTGACTGACATACATTTGAGCAGTCACTCACAATCCTGGCACTGCCATTGCTCCTTTCGGCATTTCCCACATGTATAATTTTTCTGTCTACCTAGACAAACTGCCCCTAACAGCCTCATTACCATAACAAAATGAGTGATTAGTGTATTCGGGAAAAGCGTCGGGCCAAATGACCCCTCTCTGGGTCTTCTAGGTAGACAGAAAAATGCTGGGACTTCTAGTGTTAATCTGTCTGTTTCTGTTGTTCGTGCTGGCGACCTCACACTTTTTCATCCCTCTACTTCATGTCATGTTCACAGTTCTTTGCCAAGTAAGTTTTTGTTTATTAATGACACAGTTTGTGTTTTTGTTTTATTGTTCATAGTTTCTGCCTTTGTGCAAGTTTTGTGTTTATACCCAAGTTTTGTATTTCCGCCTTTGTGCGCGCCTTTTGTTTACATAGTCAAGTTTTTACCTCCGCTGTGAGCGCTTTTTGTTTATTCCTTTTTTATTGTTAAAATTAAGCATGTATTTAAATTCACGTCTCGCATGCGCCAATTTTCCGTTGCCTTCTGGGAGAACAAACCACGCCATAGACCCAGTCATGACAAATTTGAACTTTACAGTACAGATTAGAACGCAATTTCGTTACATAAGCTCATGGTAGTGCAGGATAAAAAAGCAATAAGGTGCATATATAAATAAATAAATAAATAGATTACTGTACAGATAAATATATTGCACTTTTTCACACGCGTCCACGTTTATGGATGTATGTTATTTTGTCTTTTTTATTCCAGCGAGTTAATCTATTTTGGGGGGAGTTGAGGGGATAATTTAATTATGATGCGTTCAAGAGTCTTACGGCCTGAGGGGAGAAGCTGTTACAGAACCTGGAGGTTCTGCTTCGGAGGCTGCGGAACCTCTTTCTAGAGTCCAGCAGTGAAAACAGTCCTTGGTGGGGGTGGGAGGAGTCTTTGCAGATTTTCTGAGCCCTGGTCAGGCAGCGGCTTTTTACGATTTCCCGGATAGAAGGAAGAGGAGTCCTGATGATCTTTTCCGCCGTCCTCACCACTTTCTGGAGAGACTTCCAGTCTGAGGCCCTGCAGGCTCCAGTCCAGACAGAGATGTTGTTGGTCAGCAGGTGGTCTCTATAGTGCCTCTGTAGAATGTGGTGAGAATGGGGGGAGGGAGCTGTGCTCTTTTCATCCCACGCAAAAAGTGCATGCGCTGCTGAGCTCTTTTTAGAAGAGCTCCGGTGTGTAGGGACCAGGTCATATTGTCAGTTATCTGCACCCCCAGGAACTTGGTGCTGCTTACTATCTCCACTGCTGTGCCGTTGATGAAGAGTGGAGCGTGGCTGGACTGGTGCTTCCTGAAGTCGACGATGATCTCCTTGGTCTTGTCGACATTCAGGACCAGGTTGTTGGTTCTGCACCAGTCAACCAGATGTTTCACCTGCTCCCTGTAGTCCATGTGGTTGTTGTCACGGATGAGGCCCACTACTGTCGTGTACTTCACAATGTGGTTAGTAGTGGACCTGGCGCAGCAGTCATGGGTCATCAACGTGGACTCAGGACGCAGCCCTGGGGGGAGCCGGTGTTCAGGGAGATGGCACTGGAGGTGTTGTTGCCCACTCTCACAGATTGGGGTCTGTCTGTGAGGAAGTCAAGCAGCCAGTTGCAAAGGGGGGTACTGAATCCAAGGTTTGCTCACCAAGTGCTGCGGGATGATGGTGTTGAATGCTGAGCTGAAGTCCAGAAACAACATCCGCACGTGTGTGTCCTTTCCTTCCAGATGTTCTAAGCTCAGGTGGAGTGCAGAGGAGAGGGCGATAAGCAAACTGGTATGGGTGGAATGTGGGGGGAAGTCTGGAGACAATATATTCCTCTACCAGCTTCTCCAAGCACTTCATTATGGTGGGGGTGAGTGCCACGGGGCGGTTTTCATTGAGGGAGGAGATTGTGGGGTTTTTTGTCACTGGGATGATTGTGGCCGTCTTAAAACATGATGGTACCACAGCCTGGGTCAGCCAGATGTTGAAGATGTCTGTGAGAACCCCAGCCAGCTGGTCTGCACATCCCTTAAGCACCTTGCCCGGAATGTCATCAGGTCCCGGTGCTTTCCGGGGGTTCACTCTCCTCAGGGTTTTCCGGACATCCGCTATGTCCAGGTTGAGCGGCTGCTCATCAGGGCGAAGGATGGATTTTCTCGCCGGAGTGGTGTTAAATGCCTCAAACCTTGCAAAGTAGTTGTTAAGTAGTTGTTATATATATATAATAATTTAAAAAAAAAAAAATATATATATATATATATATATATATATATATATATATATATATATATATATATATATATATATATATATATATATATATATATATATATATAGCTAGAATTCACTGAAAGTCAAGTATTTCTTTCTTATATATATATATATATATATATATATATATATATATATATATATATATATATATATATATATATATATATATATATATATATATATATATATATATATATATATATATATATATATATGAAATACTTGAATTTCAGTGAATTCTAGTTATAAATATACTCCATGAGATGAGATGAAAAGCTGACCACAGACTTGACATTTCTTTGTCCAGGTGGATTTTTTTGCTGTGGAGCTCCTGGATGGAAGCATCTACCTGCTGTTGGACATGGGATCTGGTACCATCAAGGTCAAGGCCACACAGTCTAAGGTCAACGACGGTGCCTGGTACCATGTGGACATCCAACGAGATGGCCGCTCAGGTGAGTTCTCTCAGGACACTTGAAATGTAAATAGTACCCCATGGAAATGTGAATGGTACCCCATGGAAATATGAATGGTACACCATGGAAATGTGAATAGTACCCCATGGAAATGTGAATAGTACACCATGGAAATGTGAATAGTACCCCATGGAGGTATGAATAGTGCCCCATGGAAATGTGAATAGTACAGGCATGAATGCGCATCATCATGTCGTGACATTGCTGGTTTTAGGAGCAGAGGAGCATGTTGGGCAGCGCACACACACAGAGTACTTACAAGCAGACACAATGTGTAGACAGAAAAGGGAGAATGGACCAGAGTTGGTCACAAAAACATTCATGAAGTTTGCTTCTTTTATGAATGTATTATGGGTTCACTGAAAATGTGAGCAAATGTGCTGGGTCTGACATCACATGGACAAAGATAAGACCTTCTGGAGGAAAGTTCTATGGTCAGATGAAACATATTAGGTGAGGCCTTAAATCCCAGGAACACCATACCTACCGCCAAGCATGGTGGTGGTAGTATCATGCTCTGGGCCTGTTTTGCTGCCAATGGAACTGCTGCTTTAAATGGGACAATGAAAAAGGAGGATTAGCTCCAAATTGTTCAGGACAAGCTAAAATCATCAGCCCGGAGGTTGGGCGCAGTTGGGTGTTCCAACAGGACAATGACCCCAAACACACCTCAAAAGTGGTAAAGGAATGGCTAAATCAGGCTAGAATGGAGGTTTTAGAATGGCCTGACTTAAAGGTGTGGACAATGCTGAAGAAACAAGTCCATGTCGGAAATGTAGCTGAACTGCAGCAATTTTGTGGTCAAGTGGTCAAGCAGAAGCTTGTGGATGGCTACCAAAAGCGCCTTATTGCAGGTCAACTTGCCAAGGGACATGTCAGCAAATATTAACATTGCTGTATGTATACTTTTGACCCTCACATTTTCAGTGGACACATAATAAATTCATAAAAGAAGCAAACTTCATGAATGTTTTAGTGAGCAACAACTATGTGCTCCAATCACTACATCACAACAAGTATGTGCTCCAATCACTACATCACAACAAGTGTATGTAGACTTTTGACCACCAGCGTACATATAAATGAATGACCAGTTCAATGACCAGTTCTGGATTCTCACCCAAGTTTGCATTGAGCGTGTCCTTGATACACCTGATGTGGACTCTCCCCTCTCCAGGCACCATCTCTGTAAACAGCAGAAGGACCCCGTTCACAGCGAGTGGGGAAAGTGAAATCCTGGACCTGGAAGGTGACATGTACCTGGGCGGTCTTCCCTTGGATCGCGCTAACCTCATCTTGCCCACCGAGCTGTGGACAGCGATGCTGAACTACGGCTACGTGGGCTGCATCCGAGATCTCTTCATCGACGGCCGCAGCAAAGACATCCGGCAGATTGCCGAAGCGCAAAATGGTGCCGGGATTAAACCTTCTTGTAACAAGCAACCTGGCAAACAGTGTGAGAGTTACCCCTGCAAGAACCGAGGTGCCTGCAAGGAAGGCTGGAACCGCTTCATCTGTGACTGCACTGGCACCGGTTATTGGTCCCGCACTTGTGAGAGAGGTAAATATGTTGTGAATCTGCATGGTTATTGGTCCCGCACTTGTGAGAGAGGTAAATATGTTGTGAATCTGCATGGTTATGGGTCCCGCACTTGTGAGAGACGTAAATATGTTGTGAATCTGCATGGTTATTGGTCCCGCACTTGTGAGAGAGGTAAATATGTTGTGAATCTGCATGGTTATTGGTCCCGGACTTCTGAGAGAGGTAAATGTGTTGTGAATCTGCATGGTTATTGGTCCCGCACTTGTGAGAGAGGTAAATATGTTGTGAATCTGCATGGTTATGGGTCCCGCACTTGTGAGAGAGGTAAATATGTTGTGAATCTGCATGGTTATGGGTCCCGCACTTGTGAGAGAGGTAAATATGTTGTGAATCTGCATGGTTATTGGTCCCGCACTTCTGAGAGAGGTAAATGTGTTGTGAATCTGCATGGTTATTGGTCCCGCACTTGTGAGAGAGGTAAATATGTTGTGAATCTGCATGGTTATTGGTCCCGCACTTGTGAGAGAGGTAAATATGTTGTGAATCTGCATGGTTATGGGTCCCGCACTTGTGAGAGAGGTAAATATGTTGTGAATCTGCATGGTTATTGGTCCCGCACTTCTGAGAGAGGTAAATGTGTTGTGAATCTGCATGGTTATTGGTCCCGCACTTCTGAGAGAGGTAAATGTGTTGTGAATCTGCATGGTTATTGGTCCCGCACTTCTGAGAGAGGTAAATGTGTTGTGAATCTGCATGGTTATTGGTCCCGCACTTCTGAGAGAGGTAAATGTGTTGTGAATCTGCATGGTTATTGGTCCCGCACTTGTGAGAGAGGTAAATATGTTGTGAATCTGCATGGTTATTGGTCCCGCACTTGTGAGAGAGGTAAATATGTTGTGAATCTGCATGGTTATTGGTCCCGCACTTCTGAGAGAGGTAAATGTGTTGTGAATCTGCATGGTTATTGGTCCCGCACTTGTGAGAGAGGTAAATATGTTGTGAATCTGCATGGTTATGGGTCCCGCACTTGTGAGAGAGGTAAATATGTTGTGAATCTGCATGGTTATTGGTCCCGCACTTCTGAGAGAGGTAAATGTGTTGTGAATCTGCATGGTTATTGGTCCCGCACTTCTGAGAGAGGTAAATGTGTTGTGAATCTGCATGGTTATTGGTCCCGCACTTCTGAGAGAGGTAAATATGTTGTGAATCTGCATGGTTATGGGTCCCGCACTTGTGAGAGAGGTAAATATGTTGTGAATCTGCATAGTTATGGGTCCCGCACTTGTGAGAGAGGTAAATATGTTGTGAATCTGCATGGTTATTGGTCCCGCACTTGTGAGAGAGGTAAATATGTTGTGAATCTGCATGGTTATTGGTCCCGCACTTGTGAGAGAGGTAAATATGTTGTGAATCTGCATGGTTATTGGTCCCGCACTTCTGAGAGAGGTACATGTGTTGTGAATCTGCATGGTTATTGGTCCCGCACTTGTGAGAGAGGTAAATATGTTGTGAATCTGCATGGTTATTGGTCCCGCACTTGTGAGAGAGGTAAATATGTTGTGAATCTGCATGGTTATTGGTCCCGCACTTGTGAGAGAGGTAAATATGTTGTGAATCTGCATGGTTATGGGTCCCGCACTTGTGAGAGAGGTAAATATGTTGTGAATCTGCATGGTTATTGGTCCCGCACTTCTGAGAGAGGTAAATATGTTGTGAATCTGCATGGTTATTGGGTTAGGGTTAGAGTTTGGGTTAGAGTTAGAGTTAGAGTTAGAGTTAGAGTTAGAGTTAGAGTTAGAGTTAGAGTTAGATTTAGAGTTAGAGTTAGGCGCGGATCCCTGTGGGACACCATGGCAAATTCAACAGGTTCTTTCTAATATGTGGATACAAACCTTAAATGCTCCGAGGAAAGGATCCAAAGCCTTTGTAAGGCAGTTCTTGAATGCTAAGTTTATGTTCTGATGATGCTGGTCAGATCCAACAGGACCAGGACAGAAACAAGACCTTATCCCAATCAACAAGGAGGTCTTTAGTAACCAAGACAATTGAGTTTCACTGAAAGGTTTGTTCCAAATATCTTTCCTGTCTTCCAGAGGCTTCCATCCTGTCCTACGACGGCAGCATGCACATGAAGGTGGTGATGCCCACCATCATGCACACCGAGGCAGAAGATGTCTCCTTGCGCTTTCGCTCTCAGAGGGCCTACGGCCTCCTCATGGCCACCACCTCCCGAGAGTCAGCCGACACACTCAGGTTGGAGTTGGATGGAGGCCGTGTCAAACTGACGGTCAACCTAGGTATCGTAGGCACTCCTCTCCCATCTGTGTCCACACCTCCATGCTCCTCACACCATGTAGGCACTCCTCTCCCATCTGTGTCCACACCTCCATGCTCCTCACACCATGTAGGCACTCCTCTCCCATCTGTGTCCACACCTCCATGCTCCTCACACCATGTAGGCACTCCTCTCCCATCTGTGTCCACACCTCCATGCTCCTCACACCATGTAGGCACTCCTCTCCCATCTGTGTCCACACCTCCATGCTCCTCACACCATGTAGGCACTCCTCTCCCATCTGTGTCCACACCTCCATGCTCCTCACACCATGTAGGCACTCCTCTCCCATCTGTGTCCACACCTCCATGCTCCTCACACCATGTAGGCACTCCTCTGCCATCTGTGTCCACACCTCCATGCTCCTCACACCATGTAGGCACTCCTCTCCCATCTGTGTCCACACCTCCATGCTCCTCACACCATGTAGGCACTCCTCTCCCATCTGTGTCCACACCTCCATGCTCCTCACACCATGTAGGCACTCCTCTCCCATCTGTGTCCACACCTCCATGCTCCTCACACCATGTAGGCACTCCTCTCCCATCTGTGTCCACACCTCCATGCTCCTCACACCATGTAGGCACTCCTCTCCCATCTGTGTCCACACCTCCATGCTCCTCACACCATGTAGGCACTCCTCTCCCATCTGTGTCCACACCTCCATGCTCCTCACACCATGTAGGCACTCCTCTGCCATCTGTGTCCACACCTCCATGCTCCTCACACCATGTAGGCACTCCTCTCCCATCTGTGTCCACACCTCCATGCTCCTCACACCATGTAGGCACTCCTCTCCCATCTGTGTCCACACCTCCATGCTCCTCACACCATGTAGGCACTCCTCTCCCATCTGTGTCCACACCTCCATGCTCCTCACACCATGTAGGCACTCCTCTCCCATCTGTGTCCACACCTCCATGCTCCTCACACCATGTAGGCACTCCTCTCCCATCTGTGTCCACACCTCCATGCTCCTCACACCATGTAGGCACTCCTCTCCCATCTGTGTCCACACCTCCATGCTCCTCACACCATGTAGGCACTCCTCTCCCATCTGTGTCCACACCTCCATGCTCCTCACACCATGTAGGCACTCCTCTCCCATCTGTGTCCACACCTCCATGCTCCTCACACCATGTAGGCACTCCTCTCCCATCTGTGTCCACACCTCCATGCTCCTCACACCATGTAGGCACTCCTCTCCCATCTGTGTCCACACCTCCATGCTCCTCACACCATGTAGGCACTCCTCTCCCATCTGTGTCCACACCTCCATGCTCCTCACACCATGTAGGCACTCCTCTCCCATCTGTGTCCACACCTCCATGCTCCTCACACCATGTAGGCACTCCTCTGCCATCTGTGTCCACACCTCCATGCTCCTCACACCATGTAGGCACTCCTCTCCCATCTGTGTCCACACCTCCATGCTCCTCACACCATGTAGGCACTCCTCTCCCATCTGTGTCCACACCTCCATGCTCCTCACACCATGTAGGCACTCCTCTCCCATCTGTGTCCACACCTCCATGCTCCTCACACCATGTAGGCACTCCTCTCCCATCTGTGTCCACACCTCCATGCTCCTCACACCATGTAGGCACTCCTCTCCCATCTGTGTCCACACCTCCATGCTCCTCACACCGTGTAGGCACTCCTCTCCCATCTGTGTCCACACCTCCATGCTCCTCACACCATGTAGGCACTCCTCTGCCACCTGTGTCCACACCTCCATGCTCCTCACCATGCTCCTCACCATGCTTTTCCCTTAAGTGCTGACTTCCTCTTCCATCATTTTGTCCATTTCTTTTATTTTCCTTTGGATCCCATTAAAGTTTCTAACAGCTTTAGCTCATCAACGAGTGCACCATTATCTAATTCGCATTTTTGACCTCAGGGCCCAAATTTCCTCTACAGAGGGGCCCGGGGCCCACTCAAATATTAACACTGAATTATTCATCTTACTCTTGATTTTAATTGTACAAACCCCGTTTCCATATGAGTTAGTAAATGGTGTTAGATGTAAATATAAACGGAATACAATGATACGCAAATCCTTTTCAAGCCATATTCAGTTGAATATGCTACAAAGACAACATATTTCATGTTCAAACTCATAAACTTTTTTTTTTGTTGTAAATAATGAACTTAGAATTTCATGGCTGCAACACGTGCCAAAGTAGTTGGGAAAGGGCATGTTCACCACTGTGTTACATGGCCTTTCCTTTTAACAACACTCAGTTTTGGTTTGGGAAGTGAGGAGACACATTTTTGAAGTGGAATTCTTTCCCATTCTTGCTTGATGTACAGCTTAAGTTGTTCAACAGTCCGGGGGTCTCCCTTCTCACATTGCAGGTGCCACACATTTTCAATGTCTGGACTACAGGCAGGCCAGTCTAGTACCCGCACTCTTTTACTATGAAGCCACGTTGATGTAACACGTGGCTTGGCATTGTCTTGCTGAAATAAGCAGGGGCGTCCATGGTAACGTTGCTTGGATGGCAACATATGTTGCTCCAAAAGCTGTATGTACCTTTCAGCATTAATGGTGCCTTCACAGATGTGTAAGTTACCCATGTCTTGACCACTAATACACCCCCATACCATCACACATGCTGTCTTTTACACTTTGTGCCTATGGGCTCTGTAGTGAGGATGTCGTTGTGGCTTGTGCAGCCCTTTGAGACACTTGTGATTTAGGGCTATATAAATAAACATTGATTGATTGATTGATAACAATCCGGATGGTTCTTTTCCTCTTTGGTCCGGAGGACACGACGTCCACAGTTTCCAAAAACAATTTGAAATGTGGACTCGTCAGACCACAGAACACTTTTCCACTTTGTATCAGTCCATCTTAGATGAGCTCAGGCCCAGCGAAGCCGACGGCGTTTCTGGGTGTTGTTGATAAACAGTTTTTGCCTTGCATAGGAGAGTTTTAACTTGCACTTACAGATGTAGCGACCAACTGTAGTTACTGACAGTGGGTTTCTGAAGTGTTCCTGAGCCCATGTGGTGATATCCTTTACACACTGATGTGGCTTGTTGATGCCGTACAGCCTGAGGGATGGAAGGTCACGGGCTTAGCTGCTTACCTGCAGTGATTTCTCCACATTCTCTGAACCCTTTGATGATATTACGGAGCGTAGATGGTGAAATCCCTAAATTCCTTGCAATAGCTGCTTGAGAAAGGTTGTTCTTAAACTGTTCAACAATTTGCTCAGGCATTTGTTGACAAAGTGGTGACCCTCGCCCCATCCTTGTTTGTGAATGACTGAGCATTTCATGGAATCTACTTTTATACCCAATCATGGCACCCACCTGTTCCCAATTAGCCTGCACACCTGTGTGATGTTCCAAATAAGTGTTTGATGAGCATTCCTCAACTTTATCAGTATTTATTGCCACCTTTCCCAACTTCTTTGTCACGTGTTGCTGCCATCAAATTATAAAGTTAATGATTATTTGCAAAATGTTTATGAGTTAGAACATGAAATATGTTGTCTTTGTAGCATATTCAACTGAATATGGGTTGAAAAGGATTTGCAAATCATTGTATTCCGTTTATATTTACATCTAACACCATTTCCCAACTCATGTGGAAACGGGGTTTGTATTTAGTAATGATATCCAACCTACTTACAGTTTACAACATTGTCAAATGTTAATCACAAAGATCATTTATTTAACACACAAGCCTTAGCCTTAGGTCAGGCTGATTAGAACAAATGAGTACTAACCGTGTATAAGAAAGGACTCTTTAATAACTGACGAAAGATACATGTAAAATTCCATCCATCCAATCATCCATCTTCTTCCGCTTATCCGAGGTTGGGTCGCGGGGGCGGCAGCCTAAGCAGGGAAGCCCAGACTTCCCTCTCCCCAGCCACTTGGTCCAGCTCCTCCCGGGGGATCCCGAGGCGTTCCCAGGCCAGCCGGGAGAGATAGTATTCCCAACGTTTCCTGGGTCTTCCCCGTGGCCTTCTACCGGTCGGACATGCCCTAAACACCTCCCGAGGGCGGCGTTCGGGTGGCATCCTGACCAGATGCCCGAACCACCTCATCTGGTTCCTCTCGATGTGGAGGAACAGCGGCTTTACTTTGAGCTCCCCCCGGATGACAGAGCTTCTCACCCTATCTCTAAGGGAGAGCCCCGCCACCCGGCGGAGGAAGCTCATTTCGGCCGCTTGTACCCGTGATCTTGTCATTTCGGTCATGACCCAAAGCTCATGACCATAGGTGAGGATGGGTAAATTCAGAGCTTTGCCTTCCAGCTCAACTCCTTCTTCACCACAACGGATCGATACAGCGTCCGCATTACTGAAGACGCCGCACCGAGACGCCTGTCGATCTCATAATCCACTCTTCCCTAACTCCTCCACTTGGGGCAAGATCTCCTCCCCAACCCGGAGATGGCACTCCACCCGTTTCCAGGCGAGAACCATGGACTCGGGCTTGGAGGTGCAGATTCCCATTCCAGTCGCTTCACACTCGGCTGCGAACCGATCCAGTGAGAGCTGAAGATCTTGGCCAGATGAAGCCATCAGGACCACATCATCTACAAAAAACAGAGACCTAATCCTGCAGCCACCAAACCAGATACCCTCAACACCCTGACTGCGCCTAGAAATTCTGTCCATAAAAGTTATGAACAGAATGGGTGACAAAGGGCAGCCTTGGCGGAGTCCAACCCTCACTGGAAACGGGTCCGAATTTCTGCCGGCAATGCAGACCAAGTTCTGACACTGATCATACAGGGAGCGGACCGCCACAATCAGACAGTCCGTTACCCCATACTCTCTGAGCACTCCCCACAGGACTTCCCGGGGTACACGGTCGAAATGCTTTCTCCAAGTGCACAAAGCACATGTAGACTGGTTGGGCAAACTCCCATGCAGCCTCCAGGACCCTGCCAAGACTATAGAGCTGGTCCACAGTTCCGTGACCAGAACGAAAACCACACTGTTCCTCCTGAATCTGAGGTTCGACTATCCGGCGTAGCCTCCTCTCCAGTACACCTGAACAGACTTTACCGGGAAGGCTGAGGAATGTGATCCCACGATAGTTGGAACACACCCTCCGGGTCTCCTTCTTAAAGAGAGGAACCACCACCCCGGTCTGCCAATCCAGAGGTACCGCCCCCGATTTCCACGCGATGTTGCAGAGTCTTGTCAACCAAGACAGCCCCACAACATCCAGAGCCTTAAGTAATTCTGGGCGGATCTCTTCCACCCCCGGGGCCTTGCCACCGAGGAGCTTTTTAACTACCTTGGCAGCCCCAGAAATAGGAGAGCCCACCACAGATTCCCCAGGCACTGCTTCCTCATAGGAAGACGTGTTGGTAGGATTGAGGAGGTCTTCGAAGTATTCCCTTCACCGATCCACAACATCCGCAGTCGAGGTCAGCAGAACACCATCCCCACCGTACATGGTGTTGACATTGCACTGCTTACCCTTCCTGAGGCGGCGGATGGTGGTCCAGAATTGCTTCGAAGCCGTCTGGAAGTCGTTTTCCATGGCTGCCCCGAACTCCTCCCATGTCCCAGTTTTTGTCTCCGCGACCGCTGAAGCCGCACATCGCTTGGCCTGTCGGTACCTGTCTGCTGCCTTCGGAGTCCTATGAGCCAAAAGAACCCGATAGGACTCTTTTTCTAAGCTTGACGGCATCCCGGGTTCTAGGATTACCGCCACGACAGGCACCAACTACCTTGCGGCCACTGCTCCAATCGGCCGCCCCGACAATAGAGGTACGGAACATCGTCCACTCGGACTCAATGTCCAGCGCCTCCCTCGTGACATGTTCAAAGTTCTTCCGGAGGCGGGAATTGAAACTCTCTCTGACAGGAGACTCTGCTAGGCGTTCCCAGCAGACCCTCACAATGTGTTTGGGCCTGCCAGGTCTGTCCGGCATCCTCCTCCACCATCGCAGCCAACTCACCACCTGGTGGTGATCGGTAGAAAGCTCCGCCCTTCTCTTCACCCGTGTGTCCAAAACATGAGACCGCATATCCGATGACACAACTACAAAGTCTATCATGGAACTGCGGCCTAGGGTGTCCTGGTGCTAAGTGCACATATGGACACCCTTATGTTTGAACATGGTGTTTGTTATGGACAATGTGTGACGAGCACAAAAGTCCAATAACAAAACAGCACTCTGGTTCAGATCCGGGCGGCCATTCTTCCCAATCACGCCTCTCCAGGTTTCACTGTCGTTGCCAACATGAGCGTTGAAGTCCCCCAGTAGGACAAGGGAATCATCGAGGGAGCACTTTCCAGTACTCCCTCGAGTGTATCCAAAAAAGGTGGGTACTCTGAACTGCTGTTTGGTGCGTAAGCACAAACAACAGTCAGGACCCGTCCCCCTATATAGGGAAGCTACCCTCTCGTCCACCAGGTGGAACTCCAACGTGGGGGGCTCCAGAGGGGGGCCCCGGTGACCCGCGTCCGGGCGAGGGAAAACTGAGTCTCGGTTGTTGTAGTACCATAGAAGTCTTCGAGCTGCTCTTTGTCTGATCCCTCACCTAGGACCTGTTTTTCTTGGGAGACCCTACCAGGGGGCATGGAAGCCCCCGGACAACATAGCTCCTAGGATCATTGGGAAACGCAAACTCCTCTACCACCATAAGGTGGCAGCTCAGAGAGGAGTATATATATATATATATATATATATATATATATATATATATATATATATATATATATATATATATATATATATATATATATATATATATTTATATATATATATATATATATTATTTATAAGAAAACTGGTTTTGTTTGATAAAATTATACCCAAACATTTAGTGAAGTGGCTGGACATGACAGATTAAAAAAAATAAAAAATTTAAAAAATAAAATATATATATATATATTTATATATTTATTTATTTATTTTTTATATATATATATATATATATATATATATATATATATATATTTATATTTATTTATTTTTAATATATATAAATATATTTATATATATATATATATATATATATATATATATATATATATATATATATATATATATATATATATATATATATATACACATATATATATAGTTGAGCTTTTTAAAAAAAAAGTAGTTTTAGTCGATTACGAATCGTTACACATAAAAGTCGTGATTCATTCAAAAAAAAAAAATTTTTATTTCTTTTGACATCCCTAAATTTTAGTATTCACTACTTTCAGTGTCCCAAACAGGAGAGTGTTACTCCCGAAGAGGGACTCCAGACTTTGGATTCTCTTCCGCACTTTTGCTAGCATTGACTCCACCTAGCTGTTTCCAGAATTAGTCCATCTGTGCTTTGTAACGTGAGTAATGTGCCAACTGACCTCATTACTGGGACTCAAAGTCTCGAGTAACGGGAATCTTGCATATTTCCACTCAAAGTCGGATTTATCTTTACCTATAATTATGTAGCGACACCCGCACACAAGTTTTTTATTAATAGCAATAAAGTTCTGGAACCTTCTAGGTGAAGACTTCCACAAAGTAGGTCCATAGGAGAGTACAACTTTTATTGGTATGCTTTAAAACTCCTCCCTCATCTTTCTCTTCATGAGTGTTTACTTTCATTTACCGACAATGGTGTGTGGACATATTTTTCATTTTTTTGGTTCCTAAATGCCATTTTTCATTATGCGTTGTCAAAAGATGGTATTCACCCCTTCAAAGGCCTTAAGCCTGCGGCCCGTCAGGCGAACAGCCCGAGAACAGAGCCCAGCAGAACCTACAGCTGGATGCGACCCCAAGCCTACTCTTAATGACCTTGGGGAGGAAACAAGTCCCATAGCACAAACTGTAGAATCTACAGCAATTTCATGTAATCGCATACACTATATAAACTCTTGATATATGTATTTGTGTGTGTATATAGACTATATATACAGATACATATATATGAATAAATAAATATATATACATACACAGTATATTCTTTGTAAAAGACTTGAGGCTGGGGTCCGGTGCCTCTGCACGGTGCTGGTGCTGACTGGATCGTGGCTGTTTGCTCCCACTTTTCTGTTGCGGTTGACGGCACATGAAACTATCAGCCACATGGTGACCAACCCTTGATGTCCTGACGGCTGTATGGAGCAGCTTCAATGGGACTGTTGACATAACTCTCAATTTCCATGCCATACCACTCTTGACTCACAAATTCAATGTTTTCTCCTCAATAGCAAACCATTCTCCAAAAAGATATATCAGTCCAGTTCAAGTTTTGTGGGTTGGAAATCTAATGCAGCTGGTACTAAAAGTGGCCATTTTACTCGCACATTGTCCATCAGTAATTGGCATGTCTACTCTAAAGCTCTAAAATGTCCAACAAGTCAGACATGGCATGGCTTTCTTTACGTCATGTCTTTGTCATAGGATGGAATTGATTCATGACACACAGGTGATAAAATGGCTATCTTTCGACATGTGTACGTCCCCGGAAGGGTGGATCTTTTGTTTTTGGATGTCTGCAGCAATAACCTTGAAGGATGCAATTTCATCTGTCATTTATTCTTCCCCATCTAGACTGTATCAGGATAAACTGTAACTCCAGTAAGTTAACACTCAAGTTTCATTTTGCTTTCTGTGTTGATGATGATGTGTTGATGATACTGTACGTAAATATTGCAACTGTCCTTTGCCTTTTGCACCACCTGACTGTCTTCTCTTAAGAAAAGTCAATGATTCCTACTGATGATTATTTTCAATGAACAACATTCCTATAGCACAATGAACAGTAACTAGCACAATACATTTGAAGGATTACTACCCACATACTGTTAGGGATGATGTCCAGGTAAGGACTTTCTAAAGACAATATCATTTTTAGTTAGCCACTAATCAGGTTGACAGTTTGGATTGCAGTTTGTTGTATTCTGTTGTTTCTTCTAGTGATTATAATCTGAACTAGAATTGTAATGGATTAGTACATCCTTTCCTCAGAATTCCCCCATTGCGGGATAAACAAAAGTCTATCCTACAAAAGTAGATCTTAAATATTAGAAGATGTTCTCTCATGGAAACTGGACTGTTGATTGAACAGTACAATATTAATGTTGGCATGTATAGTACAACTAAAAACTAAAGGAAGGGCAGGCCTTGTAGTTATTTGAGAGGATTTACTGGCCAACACACAATAATGGAAATAAGTACAGTATAGTGATTTCCTTACAAAGAAATTGACAGTCCAGATAGGTTTATTGTAACAGAGATAGAAAATGAAAAAAGTATTTGATCCCCAACCGACCAGTAAGCATTTTGACCCCCACAGTCCACGGAACTCTCAAACCAGTCCTGACCCTTTGGGAAAGTACTCCGAATCTCAACTCATGTAGATAAAACACACCTGTCACAGTAACGGTCATTTCCATATTTAACCTCTCAACCACCATGGGCAAGACCAAAGAGCTGTCAAAGGACCTGCACAAGACTCTCATGAGCCATTAGCTCGATGAAAAAGAGCAAAGATAGAGCAATGTTTCCAAAACGGAAGACCTATAAGATTTCTGTCCATCGCTGAAGCGTCAAGCGAGATTTCACGACGTTGGATAAGGATGATTCTGAGAAAGTTGAAGGATCAGCCCAGGATTACAAGATATTGAGAGGGTGCAGTGGCCCTAAGGTGCTTTTACTCTAGAATTCACATGTACAGGCTGGTCTGAAGTTTGACACCGTGGACTAAAATCTATCACTTTGGCATTGGCTCCAAAGAAACACTGAATACGACCAGCGACTGTCCCTATGGCTGATCGTCACGCCCTGTCCAATGAATACTGGTGGTGGTCAAGCTAGCTCTGTTCTCAATGGGTACGAGGCGCCATTTGGCCTTTCTCTGAGAAAAAATGCCCTATGCTTGTGTTGTTGTTGGCTGTACGAATCGTTCAAATCGCCGAAAGGATAAAAGTTTCTTCAGAGTTCCTGGAGAGGTTCTCAAAAAGGGCGTAAAAGTGCAAGATTTGTGCAAAGGACAAGGAGAAGAGCAGCTCACTCTCCAGTCCATGGGAGCAGAGTGGAAGAACGCATGAGTCTGCAGTCATCACTTCGGTAAAGGTGTGTTTGATATACTTTTAACGTTTGGGATTTCTCCCATTTAAATATTATCTGGGAATTATTTGTAGTTCTTAAACACACGTTTGCTGCGAGTGTTTGGAAAAGCACCAACTCGACGAGTCTCAATCAAAGTAAGCAAATCCAAAGAGGTTCATTAGGTCTTTATAAGGTTTTGTTATTCTTATAGGCAGACCTGTGTTCATTTCCATACCTTCGGCCACAACTGTTGCCTTCTTCAGAGGTTGTCAGGGGATGTTGCTGTGACGTGCCTGCTCAGCTGATTCAAACAGTTGTTGCCGCTGTCTTCCTGCTTGTAGTAGCAGGCTGACGGCACTATCTGCAGTCCAACCTCTTCAGGACTGTGTCCCAGGTGTGGGAAGGTTGGTACGCCCCCTCGTCCCAGTTAGCAAGAGTTAAAGGCCTACTGAAATGAATTTTTTTTATTTAAACGGGGATAGCAGATCTATTCTATGTGTCATACTTGATCATTTCGCGATATTGCCATATTTTTGCTGAAAGGATTTAGTATAGAACAACGACGATAAAGATTGCAACTTTTGGTATCTGATAAAAAAAAAGGCTTGCCCCTACCGGAAGTAGCGTGACGTAGTCGGGTGAACATATACGCAAAGTTCCCTATTGTTTACAATGATGGCCGCATGAAGTGAGAGAGATTCGGACCGAGAAAGCGACGATTTCCCCATTAATTTGAGCGAGGATGAAAGATTTGTGGATGAGTAAAGTGCAAGTGAAGGACTAGTGGGGAGTTGAAGCTATTCAGATAGGGAAGATGCTGTGAGAGCCGGGGGTGACCTGATATTCAGCTGGGAATGACTACAACAGTAAATAAACACAAGACATATATATACTCTATTAGCCACAACACAACCAGGCTTATATTTAATATGCCACAAATTAATCCTGCATAAAAACACCTGCGTGTTTGTTATGCTAGCTCCTAGCTCCTATGCTAGCTCCTAGCTCCATAGAACACGCCAATACAATTCAAACACCTGATCAACACACACAATCACTCAGCCCAAAAGACCGTTCACCTAACCCAAGGTTCATAAAGCTTATATATTTTAAAAAAGTTACGTACATACGCAAAAAAAAGTTGCGCACATACGGTCAAGCGATCAAATGTTTAGAAGCCAAAGCTGCATACTCACAGTAGCACGTCTGCGTCTTTGTCATCCAAATCAAAGTAATCCTGGTAAGAGTCTGTGTTGTCCCAGTTCTCTACAGGCGTCTGTGTATCGAAGTCAAAAGTCCTCCTGGTTAGAGTCTCTGTTATCCGAGTTCTTCCATCTTGACTGCATCTTTCGGGAATGTAAACAAAACGCCGGCTGTGTACTGTTGTTGCTGACTACGTTCGAAAAATACGTCCATTTCGCACCGACAACTTTCTTCTTTGCTTGCTCAGCTTCCTTCTCCATAATGCAATGAACATGATTGAAACAGATTCACGAACACAGATGTCCAGAATACTGTGGAATTATGAAATGAAAACAGAGCTTTTTCGTATTGGCTTCAATGTGGAAGGCATACCCGTGTTCGCCGGTCTACGTCACGCACATACGTCATCCTCAGAGGCGTTTCCAACCGGAAGTTTAGCGGCAAATTTAAAATGTCACTTTATAAGTTAACCCGGCCGTATTGGCATGTGTTATAATGTTAAGATGTCATCATTGATATATAAACTATCAGACTGCGTGGTCGCTAGTAGTGGCTTTCAGTAGGCCTTTAAGCTTTTACCAAAGACAGAAAAGCTTTCAGCACAGACACAATGTTGACATCTATAGTTACATTTCAATAGACAATCATAAATGAATCTTTCAGCACGTACACAATGTTGACATCTATAGTTACATTTCAATAGACAATCATAAATGAATCTTTCAGCACATACACAATGTTGACATCTATAGTTATATTTCAATAGACAATCATAAATGAATCTTTCAGCACATACACAATGTTGACATCTATAGTTATATTTCAATAGACAATCATAAATGAATCTTTCAGCACGTACACAATGTTGACATCTATAGTTACATTTCAATAGACAATCATAAATGAATCTTTCAGCACATACACAATGTTGACATCTATAGTTATATTTCAATAGACAATCATAAATGAATCTTTCAGCACATACACAATGTTGACATCTATAGTTATATTTCAATAGACAATCATAAATGAATCTTTCAGCACGTACACAATGTTGACATCTATAGTTATATTTTGATAAAGACGGGGAAAAACACGCAACTCGTAAACGGCGCGTGCAACAGCTACAAACATGGCAGCTTAGACGCCAAGTTAAATCATGAAATGCAGCCTTACCCGAGCAAAGACGATACATATTTATCGGAGAGAGTGTTGATACCAATGTCCTTGACCCAGACACACATAAACAAGTTGTAGACCTCCGTGCTTTTCCGAGTTTTCATCTGTTTTGTGGTGTAGGATGGCTTCTGGAGGACAATAGTTCGATATCTCTGGGCACGAGACCGACGTAATCTTTGAAATCACTCCACAGATCTTTTTTTGATAAAGTATAGGGATCTATTCCATTTTTTTTGCTCGCATCTGCTTTTTGCAGGAAGATTTAAGCCTCGTTTGTACTCAAATAGTGCTGCCGAACAACGGCCATCTTGGCTTGGTCCACCACTGCTTTTCACTTTGGGGAATAGCAGCTGTTGTCAAGCATAGAGCTGGAACATTCTTCTTCCAGGCTTGAACCTCCTGGCCTCTGAAGATGGTTCTTCCAGCATGACCCAAATGGTAGAGCCAAGGCAACAAAAGCGGTGAAGAAATTGGGAAGAACCTGTGCTTGCCAACAAGTATTAAGTCAACACGGGATCAGATAAATATTTCACTTCATCCAATAGTTTATCACCTCTCTTCTGGAATGGATTTGCATTGCCTGTCTCTGTTACATTAAACCTACCATGACAATTCTAGTGTTAAAAAAGTCAGTCAACAGAGGATGAAATACCTCCGACGTATCCTTTGAGCAATGTGGATTGTTGTTTTATTGATCTGTATTTCACTGAAGAAACCAAACCTTTGTTTCCCAATCAACCACGTTTGAAGCTTGACGTACTGGCAACTTCTGTTGTCTGACTGGTGGGAAAGCAAAGGATTGGTTTGAAGATCAGGATGTCTTTAACTTTATGATTTGTCTCAGGCAAAGGACCGGAGATGCTGTATGCCGGGCAAAAGCTCAATGATAATGAATGGCATACAGTGCGTGTGGCGCGTCGCGGCAAAATCTACAAGCTAATCGTTGACGATGATGTAGCAGAAGGTACTTACTTGCATAACTCTGGGCTCATGACTTTGTTACCTAGCTACCAATGCATCAAACAGAGCTTGGAGAAATGTCATGTGGAGTGGCATCCCTCTAAAACTGTTCATGTAATGTTCTCCTTAAATCAGCCCTTCTGTGTTAGTGTCAGACAGTGTTCTCTTTTCTTTTTCCTTTTTCTTTTTTGTCTTTCTTTTCAAAATTCCCATCCCCTGCACCCTGCCCATCTTCAGGCCAAATGGTGGGTGACCACACGCGTCTGGAGTTCCACAACATTGAAACAGGCATCATGACGGAGCGCAAATTTGTTTCAAGCATCCCCTCCAGCTTTATCGGTCATCTGCAGAGCCTCAGGTACAAGAGCTCACTGCTCTTCCTTTCTACCATTGTGTGAACCAGGGGGGGTCCAAACTTCGTCAGGAGTTTAATACCAACAGCTAGACTTCAACCATTTTAATTGTCTGACAATATCCATGCTGTCGTTGTGTCGCCATCTAGTGGACGACGTAAGAAATTCAAAGTCAATGACCTTTAATTATGTGCTGATTGGAAAAGTGGGCAGCATTTACTTGTATGACCCCAATGCAAACAACCTTCCCTAGTCATGGTGAAAAAAAACAAAAAACAACCAACACAAAAAGTCAACAGACATAACACAACCTGCTTTTTGTGGACATTATAAAAAACCTCCATGCACCATAACATATTCTCTATGACACCCATTTAAATCCATTGCAAAGCATGATGGGAAACATTTTAAAAACTCTCCACACTTGACCATGTTTGATACATTTTAGCTGCTTGATATTTCTGATTGATTAAAAAACTTTAAGGAGGTGGTCAAGGAAGTAAACAAGGTAGAAGTAGATTTTTCACATGCTCTTAATATCCAGTTATATTAATTATTAATGATATGTCCATTATATTTATATAACATGTAGGAAAAAACATGTATGTATAAATGTGGACACCTCTGGCGTAAACAATATGCCATTATTTAACTTGAACTTGAACTTTATGCAGTTCCTCCGTTTTTATGGGGGTTAGAGTTGGGTTCAGTAAGGGAACGAAACATGCTTGGATTTTGTGTAAATTCCTTGAATAAATGAAAAACTGAAACATAAACACCTGAAGGATGCTTGTAGACAGTTCTCCAATTAATGGAATTCTATTTTTGTTATTGATTTGATTAAATCAGGGCTTGCCACAGCGAGTTCTTTATTTGGAAAAGTATGGAAATACATTCTGGTACTGGTACCAACATATTGGTATGGGGACAACCCTAGTCCCTACTATTCAGTGTAAATGTACTCTATAATATTTCATGATTGCAGTTTGATAAACGCACATTTGACCAAGCCTTTGTTCCTTCGACTTCCATAGATTTAACGGCATGCTCTACATCGACCT
>NC_084753.1:45262649-45270149 GCF_033978785.1 Entelurus aequoreus | reverse complement strand
CAATAAATACATGACCTAAATGTGCTGTGCCTTTAACCCCTCAGTCAATAAATACATGACCTAAATGTGCTGTGCCTATAACGCCTCAGTCAATAAAGACATGACCTAAATGTGCTGTGCCTATAACGTCTCAGTCAATAAAGACATTACCTAAATGTGCTGTGCCTTTAACCCCTCAGTCAATAAATACATGACCTAAATGTGCTGTGCCTATAACGCCTCAGTCAATAAAGACATGACCTAAATGTGCTGTGCCTATAACGCCTCAGTCAATAAATACATTACCTAAATGTGCTGTGCCTATAACCGCTCAGTCAATAAATACATGACCTAAATGTGCTGTGCCTATAACCCCTCAGTCAATAAAGACATGACCTAAATGTGCTGTGCCTATAACCCCTCAGTCAATAAATACATGACCTAAATGTGCTGTGCCTATAACTCCTCAGTCAATAAAGACATGACCAAAATGTGCTGTGCCTATAACCCCTCAGTCAATAAATGCATGACCTAAATGTGCTGTGCCTATAACCCTTCAGTCAATAAAGACATGACCTAAATGTGCTGTGCCTATAATGCCTCAGTCAATAAAGACATTACCTAAATGTGCTGTGCCTATAACCGCTCAGTCAATAAATACATGACCTAAATGTGCTGTGCCTATAACCCCTCAGTCAATAAAGACATGACCTAAATGTGCTGTGCCTATAACCCCTCAGTCAATAAATACATGACCTAAATGTGCTGTGCCTTTAACCCCTCAGTCAATAAAGACATGACCTAAATGTACTGTGCCTATAACCCCTCAGTCAATAAATACATGACCTAAATGTGCTGTGCCTATAACCCCTCAGTCAATAAAGACATGACCTAAATGTGCTGTGCCTATAACCCCTCAGTCAATAAATACATGACCTAAATGTGCTGTGCCTTTAACCCCTCAGTCAATAAAGACATGACCAAAATGTACTGTGCCTATAACCCCTCAGTCAATAAATACATGACCTAAATGTGCTGTGCCTATAACCCCTCAGTCAATAAAGACATGACCTAAATGTGCTGTGCCTATAACCCCTCAGTCAATAAATACATGACCTAAATGTGCTATGCCTTTAACCCCTCAGTCAATAAATACATGACCTAAATGTGCTGTGCCTATAACGCCTCAGTCAATAAAGACATGACCTAAATGTGCTGTGCCTATAACCCCTCAGTCAATAAATACATAACTTAAATGTGCTGTGCCTATAACCCCTCAGTCAATAAATACATGACCTAAATGTGCTGTGCCTATAACCCCTCAGTCAATAAAGACATGACCTAAATGTGCTGTGCCTATAACCCCTCAGTCAATAAAGACATGACCTAAATGTGCTGTGCCTTTAACCCCTCAGTCAATAAATGCATGACCTAAATGTGCTGTGCCTTTAACCCCTCAGTCAATAAAGACATGACCTAAATGTGCTGTGCCTATAACCCCTCAGTCAATAAATAAATAACTTAAATGTGCTGTGCCTATAACCGCTCGGTCAATAAATACATGACCTAAATGTGCTGTGCCTTTAACCCCTCGGTCAATAAATACATGACCTAAATGTGCTATGCCTGTAACCCCTCAGTCAATAAATACATGACCTAAATGTGCTGTGCCTATAACCCCTCAGTCAATAAATACATGACCTAAATGTGCTTTGCCTTTAACCCCTCAGTCAATAAATACATGACCTAAATGTGCTGTGCCTATAACCCCTCAGTCAATAAAGACATGACCTAAATGTGCTGTGCCTATAACCCCTCAGTCAATAAATACATGACCTAAATGTGCTGTGCCTTTAACCCCTCAGTCAATAAATACATGACCTAAATGTGCTGTGCCTATAACGCCTCAGTCAATAAAGACATGACCTAAATGTGCTGTGCCTATAACGTCTCAGTCAATAAAGACATTACCTAAATGTGCTGTGCCTATAACTGCTCAGTCTATAAATACAAGACCTAAATGTGCTGTGCCTATAACCCATCAGTCAATAAATACATGACCTAAATGTGCTTTGCCTATAACCCCTCAGTCAATAAATACATGACCTAAATGTGCTGTGCCTTTAACCCCTCAGTCAATAAATACATGACCTAAATGTGCTGTGCCTATAACGCCTCAGTCAATAAAGACATGACCTAAATGTGCTGTGCCTATAACGCCTCAGTCAATAAAGACATGACCTAAATGTGCTGTGCCTATAACCCCTCAGTCAATAAATACATGACCTAAATGTGCTGTGCCTATAACGCCTCAGTCAATAAAGACATGACCTAAATGTGCTGTGCCTATAACCCCTCAGTCAATAAAGACATGACCTAAATGTGCTGTGCCTATAACGCCTCAGTCAATAAAGACATGACCTAAATGTGCTGTGCCTATAACCCCTCAGTCAATAAATACATGACCTAAATGTGCTGTGCCTATAACGCCTCAGTCAATAAATACATGACCTAAATGTGCTGTGCCTATAACCCCTCAGTCAATAAATACATAACCTAAATGTGCTGTGCCTATAACCCTTCAGTCAATAAAGACATGACCTAAATGTGCTGTGCCTATAATGCCTCAGTCAATAAAGACATTACCTAAATGTGCTGTGCCTATAACCGCTCAGTCAATAAATACATGACCTAAATGTGCTGTGCCTATAACCCCTCAGTCAATAAATACATGACCTAAATGTGCTGTGCCTTTAACCCCTCAGTCAATAAAGACATGACCTAAATGTACTGTGCCTATAACCCCTCAGTCAATAAATACATGACCTAAATGTGCTGTGCCTATAACCCCTCAGTCAATAAAGGCATGACCTAAATGTGCTGTGCCTATAACCCCTCAGTCAATAAATACATGACCTAAATGTGCTGTGCCTTTAACCCCTCAGTCAATAAAGACATGACCAAAATGTACTGTGCCTATAACCCCTCAGTCAATAAATACATGACCTAAATGTGCTGTGCCTATAACCCCTCAGTCAATAAAGATGTGACCTAAATGTGCTGTGCCTATAACCCCTCAGTCAATAAATACATGACCTAAATGTGCTATGCCTTTAACCCCTCAGTCAATAAATACATGACCTAAATGTGCTGTGCCTTTAACCCCTCAGTCAATATATACATGACCTAAATGTGCTGTGCCTTTAACCCCTCAGTCAATAAATACATAAGCTAAATGTGCTGTGCCTATAACCCCTCAGTCAATAAATACATGACCTAAATGTGCTGTGCCTTTAACCCCTCAGTCAATAAATACATGACCTAAATGTGCTGTGCCTTTAACCCCTCAGTCAATAAATACATGACCTAAATGTGCTGTGCCTTTAACCCCTCAGTCAATAAATACATGACCTAAATGTGCTGTGCCTTTAACCCCTCAGTCAATAAATACATGACCTAAATGTGCTGTGCCTATAACCCCTCAGTCAATAAAGACATGACCTAAATGTGCTGTGCCTATAACCCCTCAGTCAATAAATACATGACCTAAATGTGCTATGCCTTTAACCCCTCAGTCAATAAATACATGACCTAAATGTGCTGTGCCTTTAACCCCTCAGTCAATATATACATGACCTAAATGTGCTGTGCCTTTAACCCCTCAGTCAATAAATACATAAGCTAAATGTGCTGTGCCTATAACCCCTCAGTCAATAAATACATGACCTAAATGTGCTGTGCCTTTAACCCCTCAGTCAATAAATACATAAGCTAAATGTGCTGTGCCTATAACCCCTCAGTCAATAAAGACATGACCTAAATGTGCTGTGCCTTTAACCCCTCAGTCAATAAATACATGACCTAAATGTGCTGTGCCTTTAACCCCTCAGTCAATAAATACATGACCTAAATGTGTTGTGCCTATAACCCCTCAGTCAATAAAGACATGACCTAAATGTGCTGTGCCTATAACCCCTCAGTCAATAAATACATGACCTAAATGTGCTATGCCTTTAACCCCTCAGTCAATAAATACATGACCTAAATGTGCTGTGCCTTTAACCCCTCAGTCAATATATACATGACCTAAATGTGCTGTGCCTTTAACCCCTCAGTCAATAAATACATAAGCTAAATGTGCTGTGCCTATAACCCCTCAGTCAATAAATACATGACCTAAATGTGCTGTGCCTTTAACCCCTCAGTCAATAAATACATAAGCTAAATGTGCTGTGCCTATAACCCCTCAGTCAATAAAGACATGACCTAAATGTGCTGTGCCTTCAACCCCTCAGTCAATAAATACATGACCTAAATGTGCTGTGCCTTTAACCCCTCAGTCAATAAATACATGACCTAAATGTGCTGTGCCTTTAACCCCTCAGTCAATAAATACATAACCTAAATGTGCTGTGCCTATAACCCCTCAACAAAATTTGTCAAGGTTGTTTCAGAGTCAGTTTTAAAGGACATGTACGTGTAATCAACGTCTTGTGCCTGCTGGGTAATGACCAACATTACAATTTGGTGGCAGAGTAGGTCTAAGTATTCATTAAAAACAAGTTTTTATTTACCAAGTATATTTGTTATCTTTGGCCACTGTGACACTATGTGCAGTTTGAACAGTAACACTGTGTGTGAATATCTAATGAAGTGACTAGCACTACATCTATAAATGTGCAAATATTGCAAGTGTGAAGCCTCCCTTGCCTCTGTTCTCCAGGAGACCTCTTCATTGCTGGACTGGGTCCTGGCATGTACGGCAGTCTGCCTAAGCTGGTGGCCTCCAGAGAAGGTTTTCAAGGGTGTTTGGCTTCAGTGGACCTGAACGGGCGCCTCCCAGACCTGATCAGCGACGCGTTGTTTCGTAGCGGGCAGATTGAGCGTGGATGTGAAGGTACACCGTCCCTCAGACCTGAACCTGACCTAGGCTTCAACTCCAGCTCAGGCAGGTCTTTCTACCTGCTCAATAGAACCAGTAGCTCGGCCACCTGGCATCCCATTGGCCCTTCTTGCCTCCTGTTAAGTGTCCTTGTTGCCTGGGTTACACACTGTTAGGGCGGGGCCTAACTTGTTAAGTGTCCTTGTTGCCTGGGTTACACACTGTTAGGGCAGGGCCTAACTTGTTAAGTGTCCTTGTTGCCTGGGTTACACACCGTTAGGGCGGGTCCAAAGCACTTTTTATGGGCCACATTGGCCCAGTCCTAATCCCACTTACACAAAAACATGGCAGGGTGCTCCATTTGAGTTTTGATACTGCACTTTTAGAGCTTGTTGTTGACCTTTCTCACTATAGTTCTAAGTCTTCCGTTCTTGTCTCGGGTCAAAGCTGAAAGGTGTGTCGTCTTTTGCCGCACCCAAAGTTAGTACGTCGGTCTCAGCCTTAGAAGATCCATAGTCCATAGTTTGAAGCACCAACATTAATATGTTGGCCTCAGACTTAGACGATCAATAGTCCATAGTCCATAGTTTGAAGCACCAACATTTAATACGTCGGCCTCAGACTTAGAAGATCAATAGTCCATAGTCCATAGTTTGAAGCACCAACATTTAATACGTCGGCCTCAGACTTAGAAGATCAATAGTCCATAGTCCATAGTTTGAAGCACCAACATTTAATACGTCGCCCTAAGACTTAGAAGATCAATAGTCCATAGTCCATAGTTTGAAGCACCAACATTAATACGTTGGCCTCAGACTTAGACGATCAATAGTCCATAGTCCATAGTTTGAAGCACCAACATTTAATACGTCGGCCTCAGACTTAGAAAATCAATAGTCCATAGTCCATAGTTTGAAGCACCAACATTTAATACGTCGCCCTAAGACTTAGAAGATCAATAGTCCATAGTCCATAGTTTGAAGCACCAACATTAATACGTTGGCCTCAGACTTAGAAGATCAATAGTCCATAGTCCATAGTTTGAAGCACCAACATTTAATACGTCAGCCTCAGACTTAGAAGATCAATAGTCCATAGTCCATAGTTTGAAGCACCAACATTTAATACGTCGGCCTCAGACTTAGAAGATCAATAGTCCATAGTCCATAGTTTGAAGCACCAACATTTAATACTTTGGCCTCAGACTTAGAAGATCAATAGTCCATAGTCCATAGTTTGAAGCACCAACAATTAGTATGTCGGCCTCAGACTTAGAAGATCAATAGTCCAGTCATTTTCAACCAGTGTGCCGCGGCACACTAGTGTGCCGTGAGAGATCGTCAGGTGTGCCGTGAGAAATTATTTAATATCTCCTAATTAACCATTGTCTGGTGTCCGTGCAATAATAAAGTGCGGCAGATAATGTAATACTCATCTATTTCAGTAGGTGGCAGCAGAGGGCGATAAATACCTGTAAAGACAATCGAGTTAGCGCTGCGCATCACGTGACAGTGACAGTTTGGGATCGCAGCAAAAGGAGGCGAGCAAGTGACAGTGATGGAGAAGTTTTTGAGAAGGGAAAATGCAAATGCCGAACAGGGTCCTGGACAAAATTCTGACCCAGATGAAGGCTCTAGTATGAGTGGTCTACAAAATAAAAAAAAAAGACGGTGAGCTCGAGGCAATAAAGCGAAAGCTATCTTTCATTTGGATTGACTTTCACCGGGGATGCGAGAGCACCGACTCCGCAGTGCTTGGTGTGTGGTGAGAAGCTATCCAATAGCGCCATGGTGCCAAGCAAGCTTAAACGCCATCTCCAAACGAAACACCCCGATGGACTATTTTGTACGCTTACGTACAAATAATGAGAAACAGGCAACTTTTCTCAGAAAAACCACAAAGGTAAACAAGAGAGCCCTCAAAGCTTGCTACCTTGTTGTTGAACTCGTAGCTAAATCAAAAAAGTCCCACACTGTGGCAGAAACATTAATACTGCGAGCTTGTAAAGCCATTGTAATAGTAGTGAGTATAAATACATTTAGAAAACTATATTATTAACTATATGTATTATATACTGTGTTAGAGTGTCATTTTGTGTCATTTTGGTTGGTGGTGTGCCGCAGGATTTTGTAAATGTAAAAAGTGTGCCGCGGCTTAAAAAAGGTTGAAAATCACTGCAATAGTCCATAGTCCATAGTTTGAAGCACCAACATTTAATACGTCGGCCTCAGACTTAGAAGATCAATAGTCCATAGTCCATAGTTTGAAGCACCAACATTTAATACGTCGGCCTCAGACTTAGAAGATCAATAGTCCATAGTCCATCGTTTGAAGCACCAACATTTAATACGTCGGCCTCAGACTTAGAAGATCAATAGTCCATAGTCCATAGTTTGAAGCACCAACAATTAGTACGTCGGCCTCAGACTTAGAAGATCAATAGTCCATAGTCCATAGTTTGAAGCACCAACATTTAATACGTCGGCCTCAGACTTAGAAGATCAATAGTCCATAGTCCATAGTTTGAAGCACCAACAATTAGTACGTCGGCCTCAGACTTAGAAGATCAATAGTCCATAGTCCATAGTTTGAAGCACCAACATTTAATACGTCGGCCTCAGACTTAGAAGATCAATAGT
>NC_084753.1:45227649-45255149 GCF_033978785.1 Entelurus aequoreus | reverse complement strand
TCCTGCAGAAACACGGATTAATGTTCCTACAGAAACACTGATTAATGTTCATGCAGAAACACTGAGTAACGTTCCTGCAGAAACACTGAATAATGTTCCTGCAGAAACACTGACCAATGTTCATGCAGAAACACTGAATAATGTTCCTGCAGAAACACTGACCAATGTTCATGCAGAAACACTGAGTAACGTTCCTGCAGAAACACTGAATAATGTTCCTGCAGAAACACTGACCAATGTTCCTGCAGAAACACTGAATAATGTTCCTGCAGAAACACTGACCAATGTTCCTGCAGAAACACTGAATAATGTTCCTGCAGAAACACTGACCAATGTTCATGCAGAAACACTGATTAATGTTCCTGCAGAAACACTGATTAATGTTCCTGCAGAAACACGGATTAATGTTCATGCAGAAACACTGATTAATGTTCCTGCAGAAACACTGATTAATTTTCATGCAGAAACACTGATTAATGTTCATGCAGAAACACTGATTAATGTTCATGCAGAAACACTGATTAATGTTCCTGCAGAAACACTGATTAATTTTCATGCAGAAACACTGATTAATGTTCATGCAGAAACACTGATTAATGTTCATGCAGAAACACTGATTAATGTTCCTGCAGAAACACTGATTAATTTTCATGCAGAAACACTGATTAATGTTCATGCAGAAACTAGTAAACCATGGGCCAGACCAAAGAGAAGGACTAGTAAACCATGGGCCAGACCCAAGAGAGGGACTAGTAAACCATGGGCCAGACCAAAAAGAGGGACTTGTAAACCATGGGCCAGACCAAAGAGAGGGACTAGTAAAGCATGGGCCAGACCAATGAGAGGGACTAGTAAACCATGGGCCAAACCCAAGAGAGGGACTAGTAAACCATGGGCCAGACCAAAGAGAAGGACTAGTAAACCATGGGCCAGACCCAAGAAAGGGATTAGTAAACCATGGGCCAGACCCAAGAGAGGGACTAGTAAAGCATGGGGCAGACCCAAGAGAGGGACTAGTAAAGCATGGGGCAGACCCAAGAGAGGGACTAGTAAACCATGGGCCAGACCAATGAGAGGGACTAGTAAAGCATGGGGCAGACCCAAGAGAGGGACTAGTAAACCATGGGCCAGACCCAAGAAAGGGATTAGTAAACCATGGGCCAGACCCAAGAGAGGGACTAGTAAAGCATGGGGCAGACCCAAGAGAGGGACTAGTAAAGCATGGGGCAGACCCAAGAGAGGGACTAGTAAACCATGGGCCAGACCAATGAGAGGGACTAGTAAAGCATGGGGCAGACCCAAGAGAGGGACTAGTAAAGCATGGGGCAGACCCAAGAGAGGGACTAGTAAACCATGGGCCAGACCAATGAGAGGGACTAGTAAAGCATGGGGCAGACCCAAGAGAGGGACTAGTAAAGCATGGGGCAGACCCAAGAGAGGGACTAGTAAACCATGGGCCAGACCAATGAGAGGGACTAGTAAAGCATGGGGCAGACCCAAGAGAGGGACTAGTAAAGCATGGGGCAGACCAATGAGAGGGACTAGTAAAGCATGGGGCAGACCCAAGAGAGGGACTAGTAAAGCATGGGGCAGACCAATGAGAGGGACTAGTAAAGCATGGGGCAGACCCAAGAGAGGGACTAGTAAAGCATGGGGCAGACCCAAGAGAGGGACTAGTAAACCATGGGCCAGACCAATGAGAGGGACTAGTAAAGCATGGGGCAGACCCAAGAGAGGGACTAGTAAAGCATGGGGCAGAGCCAAGAGAGGGACTAGAACAATCCTACAGACATGGGACATTTAGTAAGTGTGAATAGTTAGAGTTATATTGTCAAACTTAGCAAGGTGACCAATGAAGAATATTTACAAATAATTTTATTTGAGGATTATTTTCAGAAATTGGGCCGTTGAAAAAAAGCCAAACGGGAAACATTCTCAAACCGTCTCATTTCCGTTTGGACTGAAGTCCCGTTTGAAAAGATCAGATTCCAAAGGGATTCAGGACTACCTCCCGATGTGGCCTAGATCTCTTTTCAAGCACTTTGCCGCGTTTCCACTGGCAAAAAAAGAAAATCTGATGTGTGTCATTTGAGGCCAAAAGAAAAAAATGGGATCGGGTGGTGAATTTCAGCGCAATAATTGCAAAATGGAAGAAATCCAGAATAACGGGCAATGGGGCGGATTGTGGTCGGGACCAGGGTCACCAAGACTCTGGTACACGTTGGTCACCAAGACTCTGGTACACGTTGCTGTAGCAGATTGAAATCCTGCAGTCCCAAGTCCACTTGCCATCTTCTCTGGGTGTGTTTTAGCAAGACTGGAGGATCAAATACTTATTTTCTCTGCATCATATTGTCTTTTATTTGCACTTGCTTTGTCTTGCGCCATTTGAAAGACTCATTTCAGTCCCGACGTAGCAGAAAGAACAAGAGTCATTTGAAAAAGACTAGTTTCAGTCCCGACGTGGCAGAAAGAACAAGAGTCATTTGAAAAAGACTCATTTCAGTCCCGACGTAGCAGAAAGAACAAGAGTCATTTGAAAAAGACTAATTTCAGTCCCGACGTAACAGAAAGAACAAGAGTCATTTGAAAAAGACTAATTCCAGTCCCGACGTAGCAGAAAGAACAAGAGTCATTTGAAAAAGACTCATTTCAGTCAAGGCAGAAAGAACAAGAGTCATTTGAAAAAGACTCATTTCAGTCCCGACGTAGCGGAAAGAAAAAGAGTCATTTGAAAAAGACTAATTTCAGTCCCGACGTAGCAGAAAGAACAAGAGTCATTTGAAAAAGACTCATTTCAGTCAAGGCAGAAAGAACAAGAGTCATTTGAAAAAGACTCATTTCAG
Source organism: Entelurus aequoreus (assembly GCF_033978785.1). NCBI lineage: Eukaryota > Metazoa > Chordata > Actinopteri > Syngnathiformes > Syngnathidae > Entelurus > Entelurus aequoreus. The sequence goes on along the minus strand of NC_084753.1, from coordinate 45,252,303 downwards.
TCCAGACGTAGCGGAAAGAACAAGAGTCATTTGAAAAAGACTCATTTCAGTCCCGACATAGCGGAAAGAACAAGAGTCATTTGAAAAAGACTCATTTCAGTCAAGGCAGAAAGAACAAGAGTCATTTGAAAAAGACTCATTTCAGTCCCGACGTAGCGGAAAGAACAAGAGTCATTTGAAAAAGACTCATTTCAGTCCAGACGTAGCGGAAAGAACAAGAGTCATTTGAAAAAGACTCATTTCAGTCCCGACATAGCGGAAAGAACAAGAGTCATTTGAAAAAGACTCATTTCAGTCAAGGCAGAAAGAACAAGAGTCATTTGAAAAAGACTCATTTCAGTCCCGACGTAGCAGAAAGAACAAGAGTCATTTGAAAAAGACTAATTTCAGTCCCGACATAGCGGAAAGAACAAGAGTCATTTGAAAAAGACTCATTTCAGTCAAGGCAGAAAGAACAAGAGTCATTTGAAAAAGACTAATTTCAGTCCCGACGTAGCGGAAAGAACAAGAGTCATTTGAAAAAGACTAATTTCAGTCCCGACGTAGCAGAAAGAACAAGAGTCATTTGAAAAAGACTCATTTCAGTCAAGGCAGAAAGAACAAGAGTCATTTGAAAAAGACTCATTTCAGTCCCGACGTAGCAGAAAGAACAAGAGTCATTTGAAAAATACTAATTTCAGTCCCGACATAGCGGAAAGAACAAGAGTCATTTGAAAAAGACTCATTTCAGTCAAGGCAGAAAGAACAAGAGTCATTTGAAAAAGACTCATTTCAGTCCCGACGTAGCGGAAAGAACAAGAGTCATTTGAAAAAGACTAATTTCAGTCCCGACATAGCGGAAAGAACAAGAGTCATTTGAAAAAGACTCATTTCAGTCAAGGCAGAAAGAACAAGAGTCATTTGAAAAAGACTAATTTCAGTCCCGACATAGCGGAAAGAACAAGAGTCATTTGAAAAAGACTCATTTCAGTCAAGGCAGAAAGAACAAGAGTCATTTGAAAAAGACTCATTTCAGTCCCGACGTAGCGGAAAGAACAAGAGTCATTTGAAAAAGACTAATTTCAGTCCCGACATAGCGGAAAGAACAAGAGTCATTTGAAAAAGACTCATTTCAGTCAAGGCAGAAAGAACAAGAGTCATTTGAAAAAGACTAATTTCAGTCCCGACGTAGCAGAAAGAACAAGAGTCATTTGAAAAAGACTAATTTCAGTCCCGACGTAGCAGAAAGAACAAGAGTCATTTGAAAAAGACTCATTTCAGTCCCGACGTAGCGGAAAGAACAAGAGTCATTTGAAAAAGACTCATTTCAGTCCCGACGTAGCAGAAAGAACAAGAGTCATTTGAAAAAGACTAATTTCAGTCCCGACGTAGCGGAAAGAACAAGAGTCATTTGAAAAAGACTCATTTCAGTCCCGACGTAGCGGAAAGAACAAGAGTCATTTGAAAAAGACTCATTTCAGTCCCGACGTAGCGGAAAGAACAAGAGTCATTTGAAAAAGACTAATTTCAGTCCCGACATAGCGGAAAGAACAAGAGTCATTTGAAAAAGACTCATTTCAGTCAAGGCAGAAAGAACAAGAGTCATTTGAAAAAGACTAATTTCAGTCCCGACGTAGCAGAAAGAACAAGAGTCATTTGAAAAAGACTAATTTCAGTCCCGACGTAGCAGAAAGAACAAGAGTCATTTGAAAAAGACTCATTTCAGTCCCGACGTAGCGGAAAGAACAAGAGTCATTTGAAAAAGACTCATTTCAGTCCCGACGTAGCAGAAAGAACAAGAGTCATTTGAAAAAGACTAATTTCAGTCCCGACGTAGCGGAAAGAACAAGAGTCATTTGAAAAAGACTCATTTCAGTCCCGACGTAGCAGAAAGAACAAGAGTCATTTGAAAAAGACTAATTTCAGTCCCGACGTAGCGGAAAGAACAAGAGTCATTTGAAAAAGACTAATTTCAGTCCCGACGTAGCAGAAAGAACAAGAGTCATTTGAAAAAGACTCATTTCAGTCCCGACGTAGCGGAAAGAACAAGAGTCATTTGAAAAAGACTCATTTCAGTCCCGACGTAGCAGAAAGAACAAGAGTCATTTGAAAAAGACTAATTTCAGTCCCGACGTAGCGGAAAGAACAAGAGTCATTTGAAAAAGACTAATTTCAGTCCCGACGTAGCAGAAAGAACAAGAGTCATTTGAAAAAGACTAATTTCAGTCCCGACGTAGCGGAAAGAACAAGAGTCATTTGAAAAAGACTCATTTCAGTCAAGGCAGAAAGAACAAGAGTCATTTGAAAAAGACTAATTTCAGTCCCGACGTAGCAGAAAGAACAAGAGTCATTTGAAAAAGACTAATTTCAGTCCCGACGTAGCGGAAAGAACAAGAGTCATTTGAAAAAGACTCATTTCAGTCCCGACGTAGCGGAAAGAACAAGAGTCGCCCAGAAGATTAGGGACAGGTAAGTCCCACACATGAACCTCGCTAACGTTGACTTTGAAGTTGGTTTGGAGCAAGAAATAACAGGACTGAATGTGCACAATTCAACATGCCGGAGAAGGAGTGGGAAGGATCAAATCTTCTCTAAAAGTGCATCCGGAAAGTATTCACAGCGCTTCCTTTTTTCCACGTTATGTTACGGCCGTATCCAAAATGGAATAACATTCATTTTTGTCCTCTAAATTGTCCGTAGAATTAAACATTTCACCTTATGGGGTATTGTGCGTAGAATTTTGAGGGCAATATTTTTTAAAAGTATTATTTATTTAAAGTTTTCAGCTTATGGGGTACAGTGTGAAGAATTTTGAGGACAATGTTTTTTTTGTTTTTTTAATTATTATTTATTTAAAGTTTTCACCTTATGGAGAATTGTGTGTAGAATTTTGAGGACAACATTTTTTTAATTATTATTTATTTAAACTTTTCACCTTATGGAGTATTGTGTGTAGAATTTTGAGGACAACATTTTTTTAATTATTATTTATTTAAACTTTTCACCTTATGGAGTATTGTGTGTAGAATTTTGAGGACAACATTTTTTAAATTATTATTTATTTAAACTTTTCACCTTATGGAGTATTGTGTGTAGAATTTTGAGGACAACATTTTTTTTTACTTATTTGTTTCAACTTTTCACTTCATGGGGTATTGTGTGTTGAATTTTGAGGACAATCTACAACATCAATGTTAATGTGGTCCATATTACTAAAAGTTAAGAGTCAAAACAATCCACAAGGTCAATGTTAATGTGGTCCAAAATACTAAAAGTTAAGAGTCAAAACAATCCACAAGGTCAACGTGGTCCAGAACACTAAAAGTTAGGAGTCCAAACAATCCACAAGGTCAACGAGGTCCAAATTACTAAAAGTTAAGAGTCCAAACAATCCACAAGGTCAACGTGGTCCAAATTACTAAAAGTTAAGAGTCCAAACAATCCACAAGGTCAATGTTAATGTGGTCCAAAATACTAAAAGTTAAGAGTGAAAACAATCCACAAGGTCAACGTGGTCCAAAATACTAAAAGTTAAGAGTCCAAACAATCCACAAGGTCAACGTGGTCCAAAATACTAAAAGTTAAGAGTGAAAACAATCCACAAGGTCAACGTGGTCCAAATTACCAAAAGTTAAGAGTCTAAACAATCCACAAGGTCAATGTTAATGTGGTCCAAAATACTAAAAGTTAAGAGTGAAAACAATCCACAAGGTCAACGTGGTCCAAAATACTAAAAGTTAAGAGTCCAAACAATCCACAAGGTCAACGTGGCCAAAATACTAAAAGTTAAGAGTCAAAACAATCCACAAGGTCAACGTGGTCCAAATTACTAAAAGTTAAGAGTCCAAACAATCCACAAGGTCAATGTTAATGTGGTCCAAAATACTAAAAGTTTAGAGTCCAAACAATCCACAAGGTCAATGTTAATGTGGTCCAAAATACTAAAAGTTAAGAGTGAAAACAATCCACAAGGTCAACGTGGTCCAAAATACTAAAAGTTAAGAGTCCAAACAATCCACAAGGTCAACGTGGTCCAAAATACTAAAAGAGTCCAAACAATCCACAAGGTCAACGTGGTCCAAATTACTAAAAGTTAAGAGTCCAAACAATCCACAAGGTCAATGTTAATGTGGTCCAAAATACTAAAAGTTTAGAGTCCAAACAATCCACAAGGTCAATGTTAATGTGGTCCAAAATACTAAAAGTTAAGAGTCCAAACAGACCACAAGGTCAATGTTAATGTGGTCCAAAATACTAAAAGTTAAGAGTCCAAACAATCCACAAGGTCAACGTGGTCCAAAATACTAAAAGTTAAGAGTCAAAACAATCCACAAGGTCAACGTGGTCCAAATTACTAAAAGTTTAGAGTCCAAACAATCCACAAGGTCAATGTTAATGTGGTCCAAAATACTAAAAGTTAAGAGTGAAAACAATCCACAAGGTCAACGTGGTCCAAAATACTAAAAGTTAAGAGTCCAAACAATCCACAAGGTCAACGTGGTCCAAAATACTAAAAGTTAAGAGTCAAAACAATCCACAAGGTCAACGTGGTCCAAATTACTAAAAGTTAAGAGTCCAAACAATCCACAAGGTCAATGTTAATGTGGTCCAAAATACTAAAAGTTAAGAGTGAAAACAATCCACAAGGTCAACGTGGTCCAAAATACTAAAAGTTAAGAGTCCAAACAATCGACAATTCAATACCAAGTCCACTTCAGGCTGGATTTAGTGATACCAATCTGATACTTTGAGCAAATATTCCTAATGTGTCCGCTAAAATGTAAAAAGATGTGGATTTTAAATAATAACAGTGCATAAAGAATACAGTTATTTATTATATATTATTTATTGTATCATATTTATTATATTTCACATGATTATTTATTTATTACTATTATTATTATTATTTGTTATTAATACATAGTGTTTATTATTATGTATTAGTTGTTATTTAGTATTAATATTTTCATTATTTAGTATATATTATTTATTATTATTGTTATTATTATATATTGTTCACTATTTATTATCATTATTATTTATTTATTTTATTTTCGATACGATACTGAGTAAAATTTAGGCTGGATTTAGCGATACCAATCTGATACTTTGAGCATGTGTCCGCTAAAATGTAAAAAGATGTGGATTTCGAACAATAACAAAGCATACAGAACACAGTTATTTATTAATTAATGGTATTTAATATATATTATTTATTATATAGTAATTATATATTTTCCACAATTATTTATTTATTACGATTACTATTATTATTATTATTTATAATATGTTATTATTATTTGTTGTTAATACATAGTGATTATTATAATTATTATTATATATTAGTTATTATTTATTATCAATCATATTTTTAGGATTTATTATACATTATTTATGAATAGTTTTTGTTATTTTTATGTATTGTTTATTATTTAATTTTTGTTTTTGTTTTTCCGATCCGATACTGAGTAAAATTTAGGCTGGTTGTAGCGATACCAATGTGATACAGAGCATAAAGAATACAGTTATTTATTGATTATTATTTATTATGTGCTATTTATTATATAGTATGTATTATATTTTTCATTAATATTTATTTATTATTATTATTATTATTTAGTATCATTGTATAGTAATATGATTAGTTATTTTAGAGTGTTCAATATTATTATTATTATCATTATTATTATTATTATCATCATGCATTAGTTATTATTCATTAATACAATTGTATTATTATTCATTATTTTATATTATTATTATTATCACTTATTATTATTATTTATTTACTTATTACTATTATATATTATTCTTCATCTATTTGATATTATTGTTATGATGATTTATTATGTGTTTTATTTCAAACTTTGATGAAGTGTAAAAAAGAGTACAGCCGAGCTAATACAACAGAAAAAAGTGGACAAAATCATGAAATTGTTGTTTCAAAGCAGGAAATAAGTTAGTGACACAATAAAAGCATTCCAATAAATGAATAAACAAGAACTATTATTGGAATAAAAGATACGTCACAATTAAGTGTTCAACTAAAAATATGGAACATTGAAACAAGTTAAGTTGTTTACACTGATATTGATGTGCATCATCTCAAATAACTCCAGTATCCATGTTTTAAACTGACAATCCATATTAGAGGAAAAAGATGGGCGGTATGGGTATTTCAGTATCGACCCGCACATGTACATCATCTCAAATAACCCTAGTATCGATATTTTAAATTGAGAATCGATATTAAAAGGAGAAAGATGGGCGGTATGGATATTTCAGTATCGACCCACACATGTACATCATCTCAAATAACCCTAGTATCGATATTTTAAATTGAGAATCGATATTAAAAGGAGAAAGATGGGCGGTATGGATATTTCAGTATCGACCCACACATGTACATCATCTCAAATAACTCCAGTATCCATGTTTTAAATTGACAATCGATATTAAACAGAGAAAGATGGGTGGTATGGATATTTCAGTATCGACCCGCACATGTACATCATCTCCAATAACCCCAGTATCGATGTTTTAAATTGACAATCGATATTAAACAGAGAAAGATGGGCGGTATGGATATTTCAGTATCGACCCGCACATGTTCATTTTTTCAAATAACCCCAGTATCGATGTTTTAAATTGACAATCGATATTAAACAGAGAAAGATGGGCGGTATGGATATTTCAGTATCGACCCTCACATGTACATCATCTCAAATAACCCCAGTATCAATGTTTTAAATTGAGAACCGATATTAAAAGGAGAAAGATGGGCGGTATGGATATTTCAGTATCAACCCTCACATCAACACAGCAGCTAAACTGTATTGGTGCTCTTCTTTGCGAGGATTGTGAGTTCTTCTTCATCTAAACAGTATATGACCACTCAGTGAGAGCAGACATTGTACAGTAAGTGAATATTTCTTGGTTTGTTGGCTCTCATGAAGTCTACAGTGAATAATAATCAGTGATGATGTTGAAGAAAAAAGACAACGTTGTGATATAAATATTAAATGTTATTATGAATGTTACTAGATACTACATATATACTTACATCATGTATATATTACATGTTATTATGAATGTTACTAGATACTACATATATACTTACATCATGTATATATGACATGTTATTATGAATGTTACTACATGACATATATACTTACATCATGTATATATTACATGTTATTATGAATGTCACTACATGACATATATACTTACATCATGTATATATTACATGTTATTATGAATGTTACTACATGACATATATACTTACATCATGTATATATTACATGTTATTATGAATGTTACTACACGACATATATACTTACATCATGTATATATTACATGTTATTATGAATGTTACTACATGACATATATACTTACATCATGTATATATTACATGTTATTATGAATGTTACTACACGACATATATACTTACATCATGTATATATTACATGTTATTATGAATGTTACTACATGACATATATACTTACATCATGTATATATGACATGTTATTATGAATGTTACTACATGACATATATACTTACATCATGTATATATTACATGTTATTATGAATGTTACTACATGACATATATACTTACATCATGCATATATTACATGTTATTATGAATGTCACTACATGACATATATACTTACATCATGTATATATTACATGTTATTATGAATGTTACTACATGACATATATACTTACATCATGTATATATTACATGTTATTATGAATGTTACTACATGACATATATACTTACATCATGTATATATTACATGTTATTATGAATGTTACTACATGACATATATACTTACATCATGTATATATTACATGTTATTATGAATGTTACTACATGACATATATACTTACATCATGTATATATTACATGTTATTATGAATGTCACTACATGACATATATACTTACATCATGTATATATTACATGTTATTATGAATGTTACTACACGACATATATACTTACATCATGTATATATTACATGTTATTATGAATGTTACTACATGACATATATACTTACATCATGTATATATTACATGTTATTATGAATGTCACTACATGACATATATACTTACATCATGTATATATTACATGTTATTATGAATGTTACTACACGACATATATACTTACATCATGTATATATTACATGTTATTATGAATGTTACTACACGACATATATACTTACATCATGTATATATTACATGTTATTATGAATGTTACTACATGACATATATACTTACATCATGTATATATTACATGTTATTATGAATGTTACTACATGACATATATACTTACATCATGTATATATTACATGTTATTATGAATGTTACTACATGACATATATACTTACATCATGTATATATTACATATTATGAATGTTACTACATGACATATATACTTACATCATGTATATATTACATATTATGAATGTTACTACATGACATATATACTTACATCATGTATATATTACATGTTATTATGAATGTCACTACATGACATATATACTTACATCATGTATATATTACATGTTATTATGAATGTTACTACATGACATATATACTTACATCATGTATATATTACATGTTATTATGAATGTTACTACATGACATATATACTTACATCATGTGTATATTACATGTTATTATGAATGTTACTACATGACATATATACTTACATCATGTATATATTACATGTTATTATGAATGTTACTACATGACATATATACTTACATCATGTATATGTTACATGTTATTATGAATGTTACTACATGACATATATACTTACATCATGTATATATTACATGTTATTATGAATGTTACTACATGACATATATACTTACATCATGTATATATTACATGTTATTATGAATGTTACTACATGACATATATACTTACATCATGTATATATTACATGTTATTATGAATGTTACTACATGACATATATACTTACATCATGTATATATTACATGTTATTATGAATGTCACTACATGACATATATACTTACATCATGTATATATTACATGTTATTATGAATGTTACTACATGACATATATACTTACATCATGTATATATTACATGTAATTATGAATGTTACTAGATACTACATATATACTTACATCATGTATATATTACATGTTATTATGAATGTTACTAGATACTACATATATACTTACATCATGTATATATTACATGTTATTATGAATGTTACTACATGACATATATACTTACATCATGTATATATTACATGTTATTATGAATGTTACTACATGACATATATACTTACATCATGTATATATTACATGTTATTATGAATGTTACTACATGACATATATACTTACATCATGTATATATTACATGTTATTATGAATGTTACTACATGACATATATACTTACATCATGTATATATTACATGTTATTATGAATGTTACTACATGACATATATACTTACATCATGTATATATTACATGTTATTATGAATGTTACTACATGACATACACAACATGATCTCAAAACCAAGGTCAAACCTCTTGTACTTACAACAACATGATCTCAAAACCAAGGTCAAACCTCTTGTACTTACAACAACATGATCCCAAAACCAAGGTCAAACCTCTTGTACTTACAACAACATGATCCCGAAACCAAGGTCAAACCTCTTGTACTTACAACAACATGATCTCAAAACCAAGGTCAAACCTCTTGTACTTACAACAACATGATCTCAAGGCACTGTTGTATGGCACATAGTCCCTCATGAACCAAGTTGACTTGGTTTTCGGTTAAATCCAGTTTTGTATTTCTTTGTGTATCTTTGTGTGTGTGTGTGTGTGTGTGTGTGTGTGTGTGTGTGTGTGTGTGTGTGTGTGTGTGTGTGTGTGTGTGTGTGTGTGTGTGTGTGTGTGTGTGTGTGTGTGTGTGTGTGTGTGTGTGTGTGTGTGTGTGTGTGTGTGTGTGTGTGTGTGTGTGTGTGTGTGTGTGTGTGTGACTGGTGGACAGGTCCTAGCACCACCTGCCAGGAGGACTCCTGTGCCAATATGGGCATTTGCATCCAGCAATGGGAGAACTACACCTGTGACTGCTCCATGACCTCCTTCACCGGGACTCAGTGCAATGACCGTGAGTACTGGCATACCTTTTCTCTTTCAATGTGACTGCTCCATGACCTCTTTCACCGGGACTCAGTGCAATGGCCGTGAGTGCCGGCATACCTGTTCTCTTTCAATGCCGCAGTCGTGGCCGTTCTGCATCTGCCAAGACGCCATCTTGGAGCACGGTCAAAGAGCTACCAGGGCCACAGAAAGTCTGGGTTTTATTGATGTGTTTGTCTTGAACAATGTGGTGGCTGTTGGTATGACAGACCTTCTGTACGGTTTAGTCCTGCACCTCAGTCAGATCCGTTTTTGACTGAAGGTGTTCTGCTGAACAACGTCCGGCCTCCGTCATTGGCTCATAGAAGAAGCCATTTTTTTCCTCAAGCTAACGTCCACTACTAGCTGCAGTTAGATTGTCAGTCCACTACTAGCTGCAGTTAGATTGTCAGTCCACTACTAGCTGCAGTTAGATTGTCAGTCCACTACTAGCTGCAGTTAGATTGTCAGTCCACTACTAGCTGCAGTTAGATTGTCAGTCCACTACTAGCTGCAGTTAGATTGTCAGTCCACTACTAGCTGCAGTTAGATTGTCAGTCCACTACTAGCTGCAGTTAGATTGTCAGTCCACTACTAGCTGCAGTTAGATTGTCAGTCCACTACTAGCTGCAGTTAGATTGTCAGTCCACTACTAGCTGCAGTTAGATTGTCAGTCCACTACTAGCTGCAGTTAGATTGTCAGTCCACTACTAGCTGCAGTTAGATTGTCAGTCCACTACTAGCTGCAGTTAGATTGTCAGTCCACTACTAGCTGCAGTTAGATTGTCAGTCCACTACTAGCTGCAGTTAGATTGTCAGTCGTAGTCCTGATGATGGAGCTGGCGTTCTCAATCACTTTAATCGTGTCTATGAATGTTTTTATTCATCAGGTTGTTGTCATCTCAGAGCATTCAATCCATCGCAACTGGACTGTTTGCTTTGTCTTCCAAGACTGTTTGCTTTGTCTTCCAAGACTGTTTGCTTTGTCTTCTAAGACTGTTTGCTTTGTCTTCTAAGACTGTTTGCTTTGTCTTCTAAGACTGTTTGCTGTTTCTTCTAAGTCTGTTTGCTTTGTCTTCTAAGACTGTTTGCTTTGTCTTCTAAGACTGTTTGCTTTGTCTTCCAAGACTGTTTGCTTTGTCTTCTAAGACTGTTTGCTTTGTCTTCTAAGACTGTTTGCTTTGTCTTCTAAGACTGTTTGCTGTTTCTTCTAAGACTGTTTGCTTTGTCTTCTAAGACTGTTTGCTTTGTCTTCTAAGACTGTTTGCTTTGTCTTCTAAGACTGTTTGCTTTGTCTTCTAAGACTGTTTGCTTTGTCTTCTAAGACTGTTTGCTTTGTCTTCTAAGACTGTTTGCTTTGTCTTCTAAGACTGTTTGCTGTGTCTTCTAAGACTGTTTGCTTTGTTTTCTAAGACTGTTTGCTTTGTCTTCTAAGACTGTTTGCTTTGTCTTCCAAGACTGTTTGCTATTTCTTCTAAGTCTGTTTGCTTTGTCTTCTAAGTCTGTTTGCTTTGTCTTCTAAGACTGTTTGCTTTTTCTTCCAAGACTGTTTGCTTTGTTTTCTAAGACTGTTTGCTTTGTCTTAGAAGACAAACCAAACAGTCTAGTTGTGATCGATTGAATGCTCTGGGAATTTGGTTGAATCCCAAGGAACTACTGGTACGGGGTTCTGGGCCAGCGCTACGTCACTTGGGTATTGGGGTCGGCAGGATACAACCTTCCTGGACCCCAGGAAGAATAGTCTCCACTGCGGTGTAGACTAATGGGGATATTTGATAAACTAAACCAAACTGAACCTTCAGTTAAGATGGTGTCGTGGAGTTTCCCTTGGCCTTCCATCCAGACGTCAACTCCCGTTTCCGCAGGATTATACATACTCACCCAATAACCGTTGGAATGGCTCAGAAAATATTAAGAAGCTATCAGGAGTTGGTCGTAAGAAGCATCGGTCAGAACAACTAAGAAAAGTATCAAAAGTTGGGAGTCTTTTTTTAATTAAAAAGTTGAACATGCACTACGGTATTCTATTGCACCATTCAGCACACTCAGCGTCAATAATACTACTGTACATATGAAATATATTGTACAAATAATGGTACTGTGGTGGAAAATTGGAAAAAGTGGGAAAAATGAATTTGACTTTGCAGAAAGGGAAATGTGCCAACGTTGAAACGAGTGGAAAAATGCCAAAATGAAATGAAAATAAACTTCTACATTAAGACGGAGGAAAACAAATTGTGTACTGTACTGTGTGAGTGATGTAGATTATTTTACTGACGCTATTTGGCAACACAGCAAAAGGTGTGCAAACTGTAAAACATACAGTATAAATATATATATATACATATATATATATATATATATATATATATATATATATGTATATACATATATGTGTGTGTGTGTGTTTGAATCCCAGTGAAAATGTAGAGGAACACAAAGGCACCATGAGGATGACATCGTTCAGGGAAGGGGAGAAGGTCCTTGGTACTATACAGGTACTATACAACTATACTGCGTCCTTGCAGGTAAAAATGTTAGGCAACGCACGGAGAACTTACAAGTGAGGGAGAACGGATTCATTTTGGCTTCACATCTACTGAAAAGGTGAAGCTGGAAACACTGAAGCAGCACTCTGTACGGTTTAAAACATAGCTAGCTAGCGGCTAACGTCCATCCGCAGTGTTTCAGCTACTTCTAAATCACTAATCCTGGTCTCCATGGCAACAAATAAAGTGAGTTTCTTACAAGTAGCATTATCACTGGAGGACGAGGAATAGCTAAACATGCTTCACTACACACCGTAGGAGGATACAGTATTGTAGCTAACCGCCAAAAGCAAGCTAGCGCCATGGGTGACAGAGATACTGACTGTACTGATACTGAATACATGAGTCATATATAGATGATACTCATATGATTACATCGATATTTTTTATCATCACAAAATCTTTGGTCATTTGTATTGTTTATAAAGTCATGAAATATGTCCCTGGACATAATTAAGACCGATGTATGATCCTGCAACTACTTGGTATCACATCCATACCAAAATGTGTGGTATCATCCAAAACTAATGTCAAGTATCAAAGAAGAGAAGAATAAGTGATTATTACATTTGAACAGAAGTGTAGATAGAACATGTTCAAACAGAAAATAAGCAGATATTAACAGTAAATGAACAAGTAGATGAATAATGCATTTTTACAGTTTGTCCCTCATAATGTGTACAAAATAATAGGTGTATAAATGACACAATATGTTACGACTAATTAGGAGTCTTTGTTTGTTTACTTACTACTAAATGACAAGTTTATTGAAGGACTAAATGACAATAATAAACATATGTTTCATGTACACGAACATTTGTTGTAATAAAAAAGCCTTTTTTGGGGGATCCTCCGACCCCTCCCCTGCACACAGACAGTGGCCCCGGACCCTCAGGTAACTTGTACCATGTGATCAAGGCCACTCAGGCCAGGGATGTTGCTACCTAACTGGACAATATACTTGACATCATGATGAAGGCCAGTTCCAAGATGGCCACACAGTCCAGAGACCGAGGGTTTGAATCTCCAATTGGGCATCTGAGTTAGCACGGAGAAGCCACGCAAACGATGGTGAACTATGAACACAACTCTGATCACAGGTGTGTGTGTTCCCACTTCTCACCGACAGAGGTAGAGGTCCAGAATGTGGTGGCCAACAGATTAGTGAGTGGAATAAAGGCTTTGCATCTTTGTGTTCACCATCTGGCAACCAGTCCTTGGTGGCTCTCAGCTGTCCAGTTAGCCTAATGGGTAGAAAATGGATGGATGGAGTTGTATTAACATGCAATGTTGCCTTCCACTCAGCTGGGACCACATACATCTTTGGCAAAGGAGGCGGACTCATCACCTTCCAGTGGCCAGCCAATGAGAGACCGAGCACCAGGACTGACCGGCTGACCGTGGGCTTCAGCACCTCGCTGAAAGATGGCATCCTGGTCAGGATCGACAGCGCTCCTGGTCTGGGGGACTACCTCATGCTGCACATAGTAAGTTCATAATCACCGCCCTATGGACAAGAGTGGAATACATGAGACAGCTGTGGGAGGGGGCGGGGCCAAAATAATACAGTAATCCTGCTGATTGTCAGAACAATGTGATGTTTTCTGCATGGTTGTTGTTCTCACCCGTGCTTAGAAGGGTGGAGGAGCAACTTTCACCACAGTTTAGTGGTCTACTTTGTGTAATGTCAAACAATACGGTGGTTGCCTCTTTATTGATCCAACTATGGGCCTGCTTTACTCAAGTGTTTAGTGTTTAGTAATCTACTTTGTGTAATGTCAAACAATACGGTGGTTGCCTCTTTATTGATCCAACTATGGGCCTGCTTTACTCAAGTGTTTAGTGTTTAGTAATCTACTTTGTGTAATGTCAAACAATACGGTGGTTGCCTCTTTATTGATCCAACTATGGGCCTGCTTTACTCAAGTGTTTAGTGTTTAGTAATCTACTTTGTGTAATGTCAAACAATACGGTGGTTGCCTCTTTATTGATCCAACTATGGGCCTGCTTTACTCAAGTGTTTAGTGTTTAGTGGTCTACTTTGTGTAATGTCAAACAACACGGTGGTTGCCTCTTTATTGATCCAACTATGGGCCTGCTTTACTCAAGTGTTTAGTGTTTAGTGGTCTACTTTGTGTAATGTCAAACAATACGGTGGTTGCCTCTTTATTGATCCAACTATGGGCCTGCTTTACTCAAGTGTTTAGTGTTTAGTGGTCTACTTTGTGTAATGTCAAACAATACGGTGGTTGCCTCTTTATTGATCCAACTATGGGCCTGCTTTACTCAAGTGTTTAGTGTTTAGTGGTCTACTTTGTGTAATGTCAAACAATACAGTGGTTGCCTCTTTATTGATCCAACTATGGGCCTGCTTTACTCAAGTGTTTAGTGTTTAGTGGTCTACTTTGTGTAATGTCAAACAATACGGTGGTTGCCTCTTTATTGATCCAACTATGGGCCTGCTTTACTCAAGTGTTTAGTGTTTAGTGGTCTACTTTGTGTAATGTCAAACAATACAGTGGTTGCCTCGTTATTGATCCAACTATGGGCCTGCTTTACTCAAGTGTTTAGTGTTTAGTGGTCTACTTTGTGTAATGTCAAACAATACGGTGGTTGCCTCTTTATTGATCCAACTATGGGCCTGCTTTACTCAAGTGTTTAGTGTTTAGTGGTCTACTTTGTGTAATGTCAAACAATACAGTGGTTGCCTCGTTATTGATCCAACTATGGGCCTGCTTTACTCAAGTGTTTAGTGTTTAGTGGTCTACTTTGTGTAATGTCAAACAATACGGTGGTTGCCTCTTTATTGATCCAACTATGGGCCTGCTTTACTCAAGTGTTTAGTGTTTAGTGGTCTACTTTGTGTAATGTCAAACAATACGGTGGTTGCCTCTTTATTGATCCAACTATGGGCCTGCTTTACTCAAGTGTTTAGTGTTTAGTGGTCTACTTTGTGTAATGTCAAACAATACGGTGGTTGCCTCTTTATTGATCCAACTATGGGCCTGCTTTACTCAAGTGTTTAGTGTTTAGTGGTCTACTTTGTGTAATGTCAAACAATACGGTGGTTGCCTCTTTATTGATCCAACTATGGGCCTGCTTTACTCAAGTGTTTAGTGTTTAGTGGTCTACTTTGTGTAATGTCAAACAATACGGTGGTTGCCTCTTTATTGATCCAACTATGGGCCTGCTTTACTCAAGTGTTTAGTGTTTAGTGGTCTACTTTGTGTAATGTCAAACAATACGGTGGTTGCCTCTTTATTGATCCAACTATGGGCCTGCTTTACTCAAGTGTTTAGTGTTTAGTGGTCTACTTTGTGTAATGTCAAACAATACGGTGGTTGCCTCTTTATTGATCCAACTATGGGCCTGCTTTACTCAAGTGTTTAGTGTTTAGTGGTCTACTTTGTGTAATGTCAAACAATACAGTGGTTGCCTCTTTATTGATCCAACTATGGGCCTGCTTTACTCAAGTGTTTAGTGTTTAGTGGTCTACTTTGTGTAATGTCAAACAATACGGTGGTTGCCTCTTTATTGATCCAACTATGGGCCTGCTTTACTCAAGTGTTTAGTGTTTAGTAATCTACTTTGTGTAATGTCAAACAATACGGTGGTTGCCTCTTTATTGATCCAACTATGGGCCTGCTTTACTCAAGTGTTTAGTGTTTAGTGGTCTACTTTGTGTAATGTCAAACAACACGGTGGTTGCCTCTTTATTGATCCAACTATGGGCCTGCTTTACTCAAGGTCATCATGTACTAAAGGGGGAAAATTGTGCAAATCCGACTTTTCTTACCTGCTTTTGTTCATATGAGGTCCCCATAAGTCCAATGGAGTAAACCAAACCATGGAGGCCTGGTGGAGATATTTATAAAACAATCTTGCCTTCTTGTCTATGGATGTTGTCATTCATCAGGTCTCTGTCATCTCAGGCCATTCAATCATCCACAACAGGACAATTGGCTTTGTCAAGTAGGCTTCATCAGTTCATGCTCGTAGACTTAGATTGTTACTTCTAGACTTAGACTTAGATTGTTACTTCTAGACTTAGACTTAGATTGTTACATCTAGTCTTAGACTTAGATTGTAAATCTAGTCTTGGACTTAGATTGTTACATCTAGTCTTGGACTTATATTGTTACATCTAGTCTTGGACTTAGATCGTCACATCTAGTCTTAGATTGGTCACTTCTAGTCTTAGACTTAGATTGTTACATCTAGTCTTGGACTTAGATTGTTACATCTAGTCTTAGACTTACATTTTTACATCTAGTCTTAGACTTAGATTGTTACATCTAGTCTTGGACTTAGATTGTTACATCTAGTCTTAGACTTAGATTTTTACATCTAGTCTTAGACTTAGATTGTTACATCTAGTCTTAGACTTAGATTGTTACATCTAGTCTTAGACTTAGATTTTTACATCTAGTCTTAGACTTATATTGTTACATCTAGACTTAGACTTAGATTGTTACATCTAGTCTTGGACTTAGATCGTCACATCTAGTCTTAGATTGGTCACTTCTAGTCTTAGACTTAGATTGTTACATCTAGTCTTAGACTTCGATTGTTACATCTAGTCTTAGACTTAGATTTTTACATCTAGTCTTAGACTTATATTGTTACATCTAGACTTAGACTTAGATTGTTACATCTAGTCTTGGACTTACATTTTTACATCTAGTCTTAGACTTAGATTGTTACATCTAGTCTTGGACTTAGATTGTTACATCTAGTCTTAGACTTAGATTGTTACATCTAGTCTTGGACTTAGATTGTTACATCTAGTCTTAGACTTAGATTGTTACATCTAGTCTTGGACTTAGATTGTTACATCTAGTCTTAGACTTAGATTGTTACATCTAGTCTTGGACTTAGATTGTTACATCTAGTCTTAGACTAGATTGTTGCATCTAGTCTTAGACATTATAAGCCGATGGTAACAACGCTAGCGTCATTACATTAATATTACATATGCACAAAAACCACCAATCAGATGTCACACATGGGACATTTAGTAAGTATGAATTGTTTTAGTTATATTGTAAAACTTACAAGCATTGCTTGGAATTGATGAAGAATCCTTTCGAGTTGAAAAGCCATGGACTATTGTACTTCCATTTCAAGGCATTAAAACAGGAAGTACATTTTCAACCCGCAGCACCTGCAGTAAGCAAATTCATCCAAAAGAAGGCGCCATAGCACAAACAGAACACTCCAGTGTTTCTGCTCGGGTTCAAATAAAACAATTTAACACCAAACCTTATGGCCAATAGTGAAGAAAAATGCATGAATTAGTTTTGTAAGTCGCAAGGTTTCAAAGCTTAGGAAAACAATATCAGAATATTTGGTTTATTATAAAGACCACAAGGAAGTGTTTGAAATGTGAATCATCATAGGTCTCTCTTAAAAATGTTACAAGGTCATTATTATGAGTTATGAATTATGGGATTTGGAAAGGAAAACCATTGAAAAGTAAAAGTAAGAGATAGAAATGAGGAATTGTGATTCCAGTGTAAAATGATATGGTAAAAATACTGTGTAAAATGAGATCCTTCACATATAGCACAATGAGATGGTAAACATACTGTGTAAAATGAGATCCTTCACAATGATATGGTAAACATACTGTGTAAAATGAGATCCTTCACATATAGCACAATGAGACGGTAAACATACTGTGTAAAATGAGATCCTTCACATATAGCACAATGAGATGGTAAACATACTGTGTAAAATGAGATCCTTCACATATAGCACAATGAGATGGTAAACATACTGTGTAAAATGAGATCCTTCACATATAGCACAATGATATGGTAAACATACTGTGTAAAATGAGATCCTTCACAATGATATGGTAAACATACTGTGTAAAATGAGATCCTTCACATATAGCACAATGAGACGGTAAACATACTGTGTAAAATGAGATCCTTCACATATAGCACAATGATATGGTAAACATACTGTGTAAAATGAGATCCTTCACAATGATATGGTAAACATACTGTGTAAAATGAGATCCTTCACAATGATATGGTAAACATACTGTGTAAAATGAGATCCTTCACAATGATATGGTAAACATACTGTGTAAAATGAGATCCTTCACATATAGCACAATGATATGGTAAACATACTGTGTAAAATGAGATCCTTCACATATAGCACAATGATATGGTAAACATACTGTGTAAAATGAGATCCTTCACATATAGCACAATGATATGGTAAACATACTGTGTAAAATGAGATCCTTCACATATAGCATAATGATATGGTAAACATACTGTGTAAAATGAGATCCTTCACATATAGCACAATGATATGGTAAACATACTGTGTAAAATGAGATCCTTCACATATAGCACAATGAGATGGTAAACATTCTGGTCTCAAGTTCTTCAAAGCCTCTCCAATGATTACTGTCATTGTGCACTTACCATCAAATAAGCATGGCAGGAGTTCTTCAGTATTCTTCTTCTGCTCACTTTTTGCCGGCCACTGATTCCTCCACACACAATATTTACAGTTTGTTCTGGAAAAAAAGACCCAGTTTTTGTGTCCTTTTTCATTGGTGTGAAAGGAGTTGTATACAATCTGCCATTGTTGAAAGGAGACAACTGGACGTGCCTCGTTTGTTTAAACGTTGAACTTTTAATTCTTGAAAAGTCTTCAACAAACAAGAAGAGTCCAGTTCAACCAGACATTTGTATGCCATTTGAGTCCTGAGTGTAGCAACTTTCCAGTTTTATTCGTTCAGTTTCACTCTGAAAGTCTTTGTTGCTGAGAAAAACAGATTCTGTTTGTAAAAGCACATTGTGACCAGGAGCTGTAGCTCTTCCTCCTTCTCGGAAACCATCCACTCCGTCATTACATCATAGTCTAAGAAGCCAGGTGCCTTCAACCAAGGTCTCCTTTCCTCTGACTGAAACCTGACCCCCCCCCCCTCCTGAACTGAGCCTACCCCTCCGCCCCAACTGTATTCAGAGTATGAAGAATGATGTATCTCTTTTCTTTTACACCTGCTACGGATGTCAACCATGTCTGTTTGAGATACTCCAGCTCCTCAAATAAATCTAAAAAAGAACATTTTGTTTGACTACTTGATTAGAAAATTTCCAATACAATATGAAAACAGCCCTGTAACTATTTCACAAGCGTTTATGATTTTGAATAGTTTTGTGTCTGCTCTATTTCAGCAACAAGGCAAAATTGGTGTGACATTTAACATCGGGACGGTGGACATCAGTGTGCAGGAAGGCAGCACCCCGGTGAACGACGGGAAGTACCATGTGGTCCGCTTCACCAGGAATGGCGGTAATGCTACGCTGCAGGTGGACAACTGGTCCATCAATGAACATTTCCCCACAGGTACTTACCTTTCATCATCTCGTCATATGCTGGCTTTGGTGGTGTGCAACGCAAGAACTTGAGGGTTCCTGGGACCAATCCAGCTTCCACCAGCCTAGTCACTGCGAGAACATTCCATGACTTACATGTTGTATCATTTTGTATTTCCGATGTATCTCACATTATCAATCAGGTTTTTGACCTTGGGGCCCAACTGTTCCACTACTCTTGATTGAATCATGTTCGATAACTACACATACGTACCCCTTGTCAAATGATATGCAAGCATGTGGTAATCAAAGATGGTGTAACACATAAAAACAAGGCTTAGGTCAGGCTGATTAGAAGAATAAGTACCAGCCAAATATAAGAAGGGATTCATAAAGAACTGGCATACACTTTTTCTGTGCTGGAACAAATGATAAATATGTTTTGAAATAAAGTGTAAAAAAAACATTGAAGTGCAAATAAAATACAGCCTCACCACTTGAGTCATAATTATTGCGCTTGAAGGGGAACTGCACTTTTTGCACTATCGTTAACAATCGTTATGAGAGACAAGAAGACAAAAAGTTTTTTGTTTTTCTTTGCAGTCTAACGTGTAAAAAAACGACTCGCTAATGTTAGCAATCAATGCTATTTCTAAATCACTTTTAAAATGCATCAAAAAAACATCAATCGTTCTGAAACATGTTGAACAACAAACTGTAGCAACATTGTTATTGTAAGAGTGAACACGGAGGAACTCTTTTTCGAGCACATCCACATGTTACGCTATTAGCCCTAAGCTAGCTTTTGCGTTAACAGCTGAATGGACCGCGTGTAAAACATGAACAATCATATTACAGTATCTGTCAAGTATTAGTTGATGTTTTCTTTGTACACAGCTAGCTTGGGAATCCCTGGCAGGAACCTCCAAAAAGTCCAGTATGTGGATGCTTTTAAAAAAGGACTTAAGACACACCTTTTTAAAAAAACCTACGACTAATTTTAATCTGTAAATCATGTGATGTTTTTTAATGCAGTTTTTCTCTCTCACGTTTGTTTTTGTCTTTTAAAATGTAGCACTTTGAGCTTCGACGCTCAAATGAAAAGTGCATTATGAATAAGTTGTTATATATTACTATGAATAAGTATGTACTGTAGTTGTAATAGCAAGCCTGGCGTGAGGCGTGTATCACCATCAACATTTTAATTGTGACTCACCCGATGGACAGTCGTGCGTTTCGACCAGTCGACCGAGGAATTTTTTTACCGGTTTATTTGGGTAAGCAGGCCAACAGTTTCATCCTCCGTATATTCAGCTTCAAAAATCTAAGAGTGTGAATCCTCATTTGTCTAAAAATGTGTCGTCTTTGTTGTTTGTTACCACACATATATACACATACACATACATGTATACACATACATACATATACATACACATATATATATATATTATATATATACACATATACACATATATACACATACTCATATATACACATATATATATACATATATACACATACACATACATATATACACATACATACATATACATACACATATATATATATTATATATATACACATATACACAAATATACACATACTCATATATACACATATATATACATACATACATACATACATACATATGCATACACATATATATATGTATATATATATATATATATATATATATATATATATATATATATATACATACATACATACATACATACATACATATGCATACATATATATATATATATATATATATATATATATATACACTTATATATGTACATATATACACATACATATATATATATATATATATATATATATATATATATATATATATATATATATATATATATATATATATATATATATATATA
Source organism: Entelurus aequoreus (assembly GCF_033978785.1). Taxonomy (NCBI): domain Eukaryota; kingdom Metazoa; phylum Chordata; class Actinopteri; order Syngnathiformes; family Syngnathidae; genus Entelurus; species Entelurus aequoreus. The sequence continues at coordinate 45,230,372 of NC_084753.1, read as the reverse complement.
TATATATATATATATATATATATATATATATATATATATATATATATATACATACATACCAAGATTAGAAGCATAAAAAAAAATTGTGTTCTTGTCTCTCATAATGATTGTGAGTGATGGGCAAAACAGTGCAGTTCCCCTTTAATCCTGCAGGTAACTTTGCTAATAAAGCAGTATGTGAAGCTAAAAAATAGACACAAGCCCCAGTAAAGTGTGATACAAAGGCGGTGTGGAGATGGTATGGTTGATTTGAATAAATAACATTTGTGTTTCCACTGAAGGGAACAGTGACATTGAACGCTATCAAATGGCCAACAAGAAAATTCCTTTCAAATACTCCAGACCAGTGGAAGAATGGCTCCTAGAAAAAGGTAAGTCAAAAGGTGTTAGCTTTGTGCTAACTCAGCGCATATAGCACAGTCAACACAGTCAAGGACATTTTCATATCCAGAAAAAATATGAAGCCATCCAAGCAGCTAACCAGATAGATGCTTTTCTCTATTGTATTCAACTTCATTCACACATTCCCTGACTATACACACACTATTTTCTCTATTGTATTCTACTTCATTCACACATTCCCTGACTATACACACACTATTTTCTCTCAAACATTCCCTGACTATACACACACTATTTTCTCTATTGTATTCAACTTCATTCAAACATTCCCTGACTATACACACACTATTTTCTCTATTGTATTCAACTTCATTCACACATTCCCTGACTATACACACACTATTTGAAAAAACTATAAAAGGTCAATACATTTGTCTTCTTGTGTGACAAAGTCAAATATAACAATTGACCATGATTTTCCCCAAAACCTTTGCAATCTTCCATATGTCAAAATGAACATGTAATTCAAGCCAATGTCATTTTTTTAAAGAGTCAATAAATGTGATTGTTATTGTATTTTTACAATACATTTGTTTATAATTACATATACTTTTCAATTATTGGAAATGATCCAAATTGAGGTACATTTCTTTGGTGTTATGTTTTAAAATACCTGTAATATAAAATCTGTTTTTTTGTTTGTTTTCTGCGCTTCATTAGTTTATGGACAATAAGCACTTTACATTAGTCATTTATAATTAACCTGATTTAGCATTCAGCTCATTTTCGTCTATAGTCTTTTTCATTCATCCTTCTTTGTCATTATGTCATTCTAAAGCAATATTTGATGTTTTAAAAAAATAATAATAATTAAATAAAATGGTGCGAGCCATGTTGAAAAATGTACTTTAAAATGAGCGTCATGTGTTAGCTAGGTAGCAATAAAAGTTTAGTGCCAACAAAACTCTGAATTTGGCGAATGCGACCAAGGGAGAGAGTAAAAGTAAAACTGGAGCGTTTGGCACATCCAAACTTGTTCCATTGAGGGCCACACACTCCTCAATCAAAGCATGCAGGGGCCACTTTCATCTTTTTCATGTCACCTTTAGTTGCTTTAAGTTTGGTCCCGCTCATTTTCATTTCTTTAAAAAAAATTATTAAATGCTTAAACCTCTTGATCAACTTCAGGTCTGTCGATTATATATACTGTATATATATATATATATTATTTTTTTTTTTCTTCATCTTCTAATGTTGTATGGCCTTTTTGTCAAAACTCTGATTTTATGGCAAAAACACAAAATGTGCAATATTTTCCTCCCCCACACAAACTGAAGTAGAATATTTAAGTGAGAAGTAATTGGAGCATTAAATGTGCCAATTAATAACATCATGGATTTTATTTATTTAATTTTTTTTTTTAAATAATAATCATAATCCCAATAAAATTCTTGGGGATCCAAAAGCGTTAAAAATCTGCCATACTTTTTTTTTTTTTTTTTTAATATTTAATCGTAGTTTTATTTAATTTTTTCGTTTGTTTTATTTTTTTTTGTTTTTTATATGGCGAAGGCACAAAATATGTGATAAATCCCTCCAAAAATATTTCAAAGTGGAATATTTGATGTGAAGTAATTGGAGCCTCCGATAGGTCAATAATTCATAACATTCATTTTGATTCGTTATTATTTTCAAGCAATGAGCGTTTTAGAGAATGTGACATTTCACTTCTTTGCTCTTTTATTTCACTTTTTTATGTTTGTTTTTCCTAATGTGTAAAAAATGAGCTATGGGCTGCACGGGCCACACTTTGCACACCCCTGCCATTCAGCACGGGCCACACTTTGCACACCCCTGCCACTCAGCACGGGCCACACTTGGCACACCCCTGCCATTCAGCACGGGCCACACTTGGCACACCCCTGCCATTCAGCACGGGCCACACTTTGCACACCCCTGCCATTCAGCACGGGCCACACTTGGCACACCCCTGCCATTCAGCACGGGCCACACTTTGCACACCCCTGCCATTCAGCACGGGCCACACTTGGCACACCCCTGCCATTCCGCAGCTGCTCACTGCTGTCACGGTCATGTCTCCTGCAGGACGCCAGCTCACCATCTTCAACACTCAAGCCACGGTTGCAATCGGCGGGAGTGACCGAGGTCGTCCCTTCCAGGGCCAGCTGTCGGGTCTTTACTACAACGGACTGAAGGTGTTGAACATGGCGGCTGGAAACAACCCCAACATCAAAGTTAACGGCAGTGTGAGGCTGGTGGGGGACGTCCCCGGTGGGGCGGGCTCCGCCAGGTCCACGGCCGTGCCCTCCGATTTGTCCACCACCTTCATCGAGACCACCACCATGATGTCCACCACCACC